>NW_017100137.1:1634455-1646843 GCF_001263275.1 Habropoda laboriosa | reverse complement strand
CAGGAAGTCGGTTTGAAATTTTTTATGGTAGAAAATTATTAATTACTCAAACTTTTAGCAATGCCGAAAAATTTGTTCTTTTACAATTTAGCTGATAGTCTTTGGGTTTTGCGAGTCTCTAGTAGAATATTGTTTACGCGTATTGCTTACTGTTTAAAAAAGGGTTGAAACAGCCCTACTTCAAATTGTGACACTGTACTTGTTAAATAGTATAATTTTAATTTTAATATTAGTGACACTCTTTTAAATAAAAATAGCTCACTTTTGGAGCTAGAAGATTTCGGGCTGAGTCATTTATTTTGGTTTTTAATAATTTTGTAACGAGAAAATTTGTTTCATTGCTAATACTTGTGAACGCGAGTGTACATATCGACAGAAGAAAGAAAAAAAGTTTCATGAAATTTCCATTTCAAAATACTGCACGCGTTGTAGTAACAATCTCTGAAATTTTCTGTTCACCCATATACAAGCCATCAAATGCTCGTAAATCCGTGAAAAATTAAATTTCACGAAACTTCAATAGCAAGTGTAAATCAGATTCAACGAAATCTCCAAGCAATGAAACATAACCTACCGAAGCACAATAATTTCGCCAGACAACACGGCCGTTAATACCTTGGAGACGTCGTCGTTCGTCAAATAAGATTTAGAGACCGAAACTGGCATCTTATAACACCGCCGATGCCGTTTATGGACGAAACAAGACGTGAAATACGACATCGTCCGGGGAAACAGTCTAATTTCCGCGCTGCAGCGTGATGGCTGACCAAACAACAAGATGTTCGATTCACAATTGGCGATCCACCGATTGGATGAAACAAACGGAACGTTCGAACACAGACACGAAGTTAAATTGAACGGAGTCGTATCTCAGATGAGAAGCGTTTTGAGGTTGTGACCGATGCTACCGAGTCGTGAAACTTTCTTGGGTCCATCGTCGCTAGACCTTGTCTCCGATTCTATACGATACTTGTATCAAATCTCGTGAACGAGACTAGCAGCCATTGTTGTGAATGTACAGACATCGACAGTGATCTAGCTAACAACATGGTTGTTTTCTTAGGAAATGATTGTAATTGTCTGTGTTTCCTTAATAAGCGAGCTTTCTCTTGTACAGGGTGAACCAAAATTCAGGTACTGTTTTAAATGAGAATGATTTAATTTGTATGTTTTCTTTTTGCAGATACTTACGATGAATACAGAAGAGCCTGTAGTAATATGTACAGTACATTTTCCACAAGTGTCAGACCGCAAGAAAGCTAAACCTGACACTCGTAGAGTCAGGGACTACGTTTTCGAGCCTCGCGCTCGCGTTTGTAGTTTGCCGAACGTAGACAAGGACAGCGAATAAAAGATAAGCATGAAATAATACAATTTATTTCACGGTATTGCAACAAATAAACGTTGAATCAATATTTAATTCGTATAAAAACAATTATTTAACGTAATAATTTTACCTTCACTATGGCTATTTTAAATTTACGACCAAGGGTCAACCTGATTTCTAATCCTTACGAACTTTAAATTCAGTCTAAACTGAGAAAATATATAATACAATTTATTTCACGGTATTGCAACAAATAAACGTTGAATCAATATTTAATTCGTATAAAAACAATTATTTAACGTAATAATTTTACCTTCACTATGGCTATTTTTAATCTACGACCACAGGTCAACCTGATTTCTAATCCTTACGAACTTTAAATTCAGTCTAAACTGAGAAAATATATAATACAATTTATTTCATGGTATTGCAACAAACAAACGTTGAATAGATTCTTAATTCGTATAGAAACATTTATTTAAAATAATAATTTCACCTTCACTATGGCTATTTTAAATTTACGACCAAGGGTCAACCTGATTTTTAATCCTCCGAACTTGATTTCACAACGAGAAAGTAATAAGATCGTTGAAACGTACTTATTTGTCAAAGAAACTTGCAAAAATGTATAAATAATAATATGTAATGTTTTAACAAATTTTTGGAAGTATAAATTAATAATAAAATTGTGAAAATTAATAAATTATACGTTATTATAACATTAATAGAATTATGACTAAACCGAAGTTCGAAGTCGAGTATTTAAAGTCTGATATTACGTGCCTAGCGAGTGCCGGTAATTGTTAAAATTTGTTTAATAATTAGTAATAGAAATTCTAATTGATTCTAATGTATACAAGTGTTACAAGAAGGCTGAGTGTGTACAGGGTGGACATAGGCTAGCTAGTAGCCCCCGACCACTCTATTCACATCTCAGAACCTTCAGGTCAAAATACGCCGCGAAGTGTCTATGGCCCAGTATAAAGGGTGAATAAATTCGCGGGACATCAGCGGGTCCTTATATACCTGCGGTACCCTCTCCCCAAAGTCATTAGCAAAATCGTCGGTTAGGTCAGGCGGGAATCGACTATTTTTCGCGGGAAACCGATTACTTTTCGCGGGAAATTTCTGTTCTTAATTTATTACTTGCAACAATCTATTATAACGCTACATAGAATCATTTATACGTTTCTATAACTTTCTTCAATGGATAACTACGTTTCAATGTCCTCGTTACTTACTGGTGGTTTAATTAATTTGCTAAGGATTAAAAATCAGGTTGACCTGTGGTCGTAGATTAAAAATAACCATAGTACAGCTAAATTTATCGTGTTAAATAATTCTTTTTACACGAATGAAAAATGTATTCAACGTTTGTTTGTTATAATATCGTGAAATGTATTATTTGTGCAGTTCTGTGCATTTTCTGTGCAGTTCAATCTAATTTACTTAAATTTACATTGCGAGACAGTATACTGTAACAAGTAGTAACAAGCAAACGTTGAATAAATTCCTAATTCGTATTAAAAAAATTATTTAACACAATAATTTCAGCTTTATTATGATTATTCTTGATAAATGACCACAGGTCAACTTGATTTTTAATCCCTACGAAATTAATTTAACCACGAGTAAGTAACGAGAACGCTAAAACGTATGTTTCCATTGAAGAATATTGTAAAAACGTATAAATTGTTATATCCAATGTTATAACAAATTGTTATAAATTTATACCAAAAAATTGTGAGAATTAATAAATTATACGTTATTATAACATTACAATAGAATGCGAAATAGAATTACGAAAGAATCGGCGATTTTCTGCGAAAAACGAAGGATTTCCCGCGAAAAGTGACCGATTCCCGCGAGAAATTATCGATTTCCCGCGAAAAGTGATCGATCTCCCGCGAAAAGTAGTCCGTTTCCCGCGAAAAGAAGGTTTCCCGCCTGACCTAACCGACGATTTTGCTAATGACTTTGGGGAGAGGGTACCGAGGGTATATAAGGACCCGCCGATGTCCCGCGAAATCATTTACCCTTTATACTGGGCCCTAGACACTTCGCGGCGTATTTTGACCTGAAGGTTCTGAGATGTGAATAGAGTGGTCGGGGGCTACTAGCTAGCCTATGTCCACCCTGTACACACTCAGCCTTCTTGTAACACTTGTATACATTAGAATCAATTAGAATTTCTATTACTAATTATTAAACAAATTTTAACAATTACCGGCACTCGCTAGGCACGTAATATCAGACTTTAAATACTCGACTTCGAACTTCGGTTTAGTCATAATTCTATTAATGTTATAATAACGTATAATTTATTAATTTTCACAATTTTATTATTAATTTATACTTCCAAAAATTTGTTAAAACATTACATATTATTATTTATACATTTTTGCAAGTTTCTTTGACAAATAAGTACGTTTCAACGATCTTATTACTTTCTCGTTGTGAAATCAAGTTCGGAGGATTAAAAATCAGGTTGACCCTTGGTCGTAAATTTAAAATAGCCATAGTGAAGGTGAAATTATTATTTTAAATAAATGTTTCTATACGAATTAAGAATCTATTCAACGTTTGTTTGTTGCAATACCATGAAATAAATTGTATTATATATTTTCTCAGTTTAGACTGAATTTAAAGTTCGTAAGGATTAGAAATCAGGTTGACCTGTGGTCGTAGATTAAAAATAGCCATAGTGAAGGTAAAATTATTACGTTAAATAATTGTTTTTATACGAATTAAATATTTATTCAACGTTTATTTGTTGCAATGCCGTGAAATAAATTGTATTATATATTTTCTCAGTTTAGACTGAATTTAAAGTTCGTAAGGATTAGAAATCAGGTTGACCTGTGGTCGTAGATTAAAAATAGCCATAGTGAAGGTAAAATTATTACGTTAAATAATTGTTTTTATACGAATTAAATATTGATTCAACGTTTATTTGTTGCAATACCGTGAAATAAATTGTATTATATATTTTTTCTGTTTACACTAAATTTAAAGTTCTGTTTACATGTTATAACAATTAGAATGTAGACGTTTTGCCGTTTCACGGTTTTTCCTCTGTTAATTATGTGTTTATAAATCATTTCAAACTAAAGCAGCACCATGCCCACCCTTAATTAAACCGTCTCAGTAGTTTACCGTAATTAATAATCTATGTTCGGAATTTATGCGAGAATTTTTTTGAATTTTTGAATTTTAGTAAATACTAGAGTCAGTGCATCGCGTATTGAAATAATAGCTTCATCCCTAGTTCGTTTATTATTGAATAATTTTACGCGTTTAGCTTATGCTTCTCTCCAATTCTCGTCGCGTATTTTATTCAAATTTTCTTATATTCTAGAATCGAAAAAGATACGAATTCGCGTTTTTTCTTTTGATTCTTTCAATTTTTCACTCGCGTTCTACGAAAGTTTAGTTCAATAGTAATATTGAAAATAATATACATAAGTAGTTATCTGAATTAAGGGGTCTTCCTACTGTGATGGCTGATAGAAACCTCATTTTTCGGAAATTTAAAACATAGCAAGTGCTACACGTATCATTTTACTAATTCGTATGTAATATAATAATAAAGAGACCAATATATCGAGCCATATTCTAGTTATGAACGAACCATAGAGTCGTAGAATACCAGAAAAATGGAAGATTTAAAGACTTGTTTAGCAGCACGAACGACAATAAACGTATAAATTAAAAGAAGAAGTTCGTCGAGGAAGTGAAAAGTGAAAATTCAACGTAATTTCCTAATCCTCTTCGAACTATCGTGTCCTTCGTGTTCTCAAATCTCGAACTGGTTCATTGTTTACATTGTAGACTGTATAAACATGTAGAAATCATAGGTGTATAGATAGTAGTGGTACGTATGATGAAGTTCACTTATCCCCTTACTATGGCAACTTCTCTCTCTCTCTCTACCCTTTCGATGTACATCGTTGAAGTTCATCACAGTCGGCGCACGTGATATCCCGCAAACTTCGAAATTCAAATTTAATATTAGATCGGTGGGAAAATGGAAGTGCTTTTGTTGTGTTTACAGCTCGCTTTCTCCCGGCCTTGTTTGCACTATAAATTTCAGCAAATAAGCTCTCGTAACGATCAAAGGTCCGTGCCATCCGCTGCTATTCCCGCTACACGATGGTATAGTTACGAAAGGGAATAGCAAACATGTAGATAAAAAGCAATTGAGAACCTTTATTAGCACCCTTTTGAACAGAACGTGTGAAATTGGCTTGAACATAAATTTAAACGCTATTTCACTGCAAAACGTTACAAAAGCTTCCGGTAATTTTTCAGTTATTTTATACAAAAGAAATTTACGGAAATAATTTGAAGCAACAATTCGTTTCTGACAACAATTTAGAAATTCGTTTTACTTTGCAAATTATACCGACGATTACGAAAGAAATAAATGAAAACGAAAATGCGAACAATATTTTAAATATTTAAAACTGGAATGCTCGATTAGTAATAATATTTAATCCTAGAACTCCTGAGATTAGGTCAGGCGAGCAATCGATAAACTTTATTCTACATTTCTTACGTTTCTAACATTCGGTATAATATTAAATGTAAAACCACCCTCTTTGAGAAACAACTTATTTCAATATTTTAAAATTACTGTTTTTTAAAAACTTTGTTTTGTTTAAATATCGTACACTTCGACAAATTTAATTTCTAAAAATCTTCGGTGGATTCGGGTCGCTTGGAAATGCGGATAAAACGCGTGGACGCAGCGAAATTTGCGGTAATTCAAAGCCACGATATAACACGAAAGTCAAGCGAACTACTTTTCGCGGTGGAATTAGAAAGAAAAGTTGAACTGCCACGAAACTTCTGTCTCCACGGCGCCGCGGTTGAGTTAACGTGAAGCGGAAACTGGTCGGTTCCACCACAGGTCGTCCTAACGTCGTAATTGTTAATGAACTTTATATCACGAAACACGACCGCATTAGCTGAAGAAGTTTGCCTAACAGATAATTATTGATAGTGCAGTTGCACCAAGCATGCGGCAATTATATTGCATAATTGATGCAATAATGTATACCATAAGATCCTCCGGCCATTATGGTACCGGTGACTACAGTCTTTTTTACCGTAATTTTTTTTGCTAAAGATACCGCTAAAATCTTTTATAGGACCATTACTGGAGTTTGCATATTGGAGTTTGTTAAACTTTTGCTGATCGTGTATGTTTTTAACGTCTTGTTCTTTCGTTCTTTTAAAAATGATGGGAAAATTCGGAGAAATTATTTTTATTACACACTTCCGAGAGAAATGCTTAAAGTCGCTTTAGAATTTTAGAAAATTGACGTATGGAAGACTAGTCGAACGGTAGGAGTGTACTTAACAAATTATTTGTCACTTAAATACCACTCATGTCGTGACGTATAAGAAGACTATAAAATTTGAGAAATTCAGTTACATGAAGCAAGTAAAAAACCATTCGATTTAAGATCACAGAGAGCAAATACACCGTGCATTGAAAGTCTATATACAAATTTTCAGAAACAGTTAGAAATTTCAAGAATGTTTCGACGAAATTTTTATTACTCGAATCAATCAGAACGAAGCAAATTGCTATTGATCTCCGCAACATCAATTTCAAATCTACAAAGGCTTAATAACAGATTCAATATTGATGTAAATTGGCAGGTGGTTCGAAACTTTCGACCGGTAGTATGTATATTTCTACTCCTGACCAAGTATTGAAAAAATAATAAAAATGATGAACAATGTTTTAATGCAATTAAGATCTTCACACTCTTGGCTCCTGCGGCAGATCTTAGTAGGTACGTGAAACGCGTGGCAGACGGTAGACGTTCAATCGCGGCCGCAAAATCTTTCCTTCTAGCGATTTAAAATTTTTCAAAAATTTTCAATTTATAGTTCTTAACTTTCTTTTGTTAAATTAATATAGAATTAAATTAAGGTGAACTTCATAGGCGCGACTCAATGCGCCTATAAAAAGGGTTAAAAAACAACAATTCAACAACGTTAACACCATGAGCTGTCCTTTAAAAAGCACCAATATTTCAAGCAAAACATGTCTAATACCGAAAGTGAATACTCGTCAACTATCGATGCTGTAATAGGATAAGAAATAAAACAGGACTAACAGAAGCTCGTTCAGAATGAAACGGATATTACAGGACGTCTTTACGAGATGGATAACGTTTTACGAGAGGTCGAACGAGGAAAAATATTTTATCGGGAAGCCTGTTATCGATGAAGTAAAAGTCCCCTCAAGCTTTGCGACACCCCGATACGGTATACTTGAAGATTTAGCCGTGCAAGCCGCTGCGTCGACAAAAGAACACCTGGATTTGGATTACGTTCTCGTCGTGTGATTCACGCTCCCTCGCGAATTCGCAGATGAGATCCTTTACGTGCCAGCCAAGAATACGACGATACGTGGCAGATTATTTTATTTAAAAAACTGAGAATTCTGGTACTTGCGAGCACTCGTTCGTTTAATTACTGTACTATCGGAAATTCTCGGCTCTACCTGAGCAGCCGGAAGGGACAAAGGGCAATAAAAAGCAGAGCCCGTGACGCAAACTATTTAGACCCTTTCAGGAGGAGCCTCGGTGACGCAAGAGGCCCGCTGACCCGTCAGTCATTTGGGGAAAAACCGAAAATGAGGGTGTGTACTGGGGGTGACGAGCGAGTGCGAAAGTTGTGCGTTTAGTGGGAGACAGCGAAGGCTGTCTTCTCTATAAATAGAGAAGATGGCTAGTGAAAAGTGGAAATTGTTGCAAAGGTTGTTGTCGTGATTATTGTCGTCGTCGTTGAACTTATATATCTCCTGGGAACTCCGAAAGCCCTCCTCAGGGCGGCAAACATTCAATGAACTTATATATCGTGTTAAATCATTCATATTAATTTTATCTCACTTACTGTAACAACTGTTATTCGTGTTAAATATATTTATAAACTATTTTCTGAGAAAAACCTTTAATGATACCACATTACGGAGAAATATTTTTTTAAAGTCTTTTTGTACTCTAAAAACAGATTCGTAAAGTAGTATTTTGGTAGATTACGTAGTAGTAAATTAATGATTAGTTCTGTTAGCAGTTGATATTATGCAAGGTCCATACTGATGTTCGCAAACATATCACAAACATATCGCGAATCATGTTTACTGGCAGTGTAGATATTTTTTTGAGCAGAGTGAACTCATTAGCGAGATCTAATGTGAATACGATACTGCTTCTGTTCGCGAACAGTCCGCAAGCTGCTCGCAAACTGTTAGCGACTGTGAGATTCTGGTCTAGGTGAATTACAAAATGAGCCTCTTGTCTAAAGTCGAAGTGATATTATAGTGGACGAAGCTAATCAGTAAAGTAACGATGTTCCAAATAAATCTAACGAGGTTCAAGCTATATCTCACGATATGCAAAATGCATTTGACGATATTCAAAATATAGCAGCTAGTGTTTTCGTGATCTCTTCGACACGGGGGTTAAGGTGTAGGCACCACGTGTCGTTGGAGTTGAGGATCCATGCAACCCGCGTGACCTATATTCGTTTGTGTAGGAAGGGTTGCTCTGTTACGGGGATAATTTCAAACGTTAATAACTAAAAAACGAAGTTTCAAACGCAATATTTTTATTCTTGATTTTCGTCTTATTTCGGCTTGTAGAATCACCACCCAAATTTTCTCCCAGAAGTAGCCGAACACCGTGTACAGTATTTACTTAATTATCACACCGAACTAAATGTAGCTTAAAAATATTTTGAATTAATAAAAATTAAAATGTTCGTTTTTTATAAGATTATAATTATTTGAAGGCATAAAGAGGCTTTGCCTTTAGTTCATTTTATCTATTATTGTAAATATTAATTAAAAGACATTGATAAAACTTGGGGACGAAGTAATGGCGAGAAAAATGAACTTTTCGCCTTTTATTGAATTTTATCTCTGTAATAGGTAAAGCGAACACGTATCTTGAATAAAATCTAAGCAATAAAAGGGACTGTTTTCGTGAACCGTTTTATTTGCTTCCATGTTATTCAGAGGAGATTCTCAGTTGAGGAGAAAGCAACCACGAGCGTTTAGTATATTGTGAGCTCTCTCAGACGACGTAATGAATAATGGAAGAAACAAAGTTAAGTGATCCATTCAGTTCAGGCTCCCCTAGTGTTTTCACGTTTTGCAAGAAAGCTTCGTACAAATGTGCGTACGAAACACCTTCAGTTCTATAACAAAATTACATTTTCTGTACTGTATTGATTTTTATCGATTATAATAATCATTGATACAATAATGAAACAAATTGATTGACTTGAAGGGATGTTAGAACGCAAAGTATTATTATTACATTTCTAAGATAATACAATATTTACGAATATTTTGCAAAGAATTCGTTGTAAATATGAATCTTTAAATTATCTTCTTATCATTATATCGATAATATTATTTATAAATGATATCATATTACTTTAAGCCATTAAAAAATTATTTATTTTGATGATTTGGAAGATTCGATAAAGTTAATTTAAAGTTAATTTAAAGATCCATATTTACAATAATTTTTGTTATATCTATAATATTGTCAATTTTATTATATTAATAATATTTTGATTAGTATATCAATGATATTATCATATTTCATTAATTACATTGGCGAATCAACGAAATCTTGATAGAACCTGACTGTTGCCTCTGAAGTTTCATCTATCTAGATTGGAGGTTGCCAAAGGGTGGCCAAAGATTTGAAAGGACATTCAACCGAGTGACTCGAAGTGTGCGACAGCGAAACGCAAACCAAGGGAACTATCTCAAACTGTCGAAACGTTGATATAGTCTACGTAGAACTATGAATTTCCGGGCCATTATTATTAGTCTTGTTAAAAGTCGAAACACTTGCGAACTTGACAAACTGCTGATCTCCAGTCAAATTGCTCAAGTGCGAAGTAAAACTATGTAAGTACCATTGTGTGAAAATAACAGAAAATTGTAAGCTAAACAATTTTTCTATAAGTTCCTGTATTTATTCTTTTATGAGTTGTAAGAATATATGACGTTTTTTCTAGTTTAATAATAATTTTGAATAAAATTTTACACGAAATATGCACAAATTTAAATAAAATTAAAAAAAATTAATTTTCTATACAATATTACAATTTCTTTTTTAAATCGTACCTTACGTAAATCTCGTCATGAAAACAGAACAAATTACCAAATTAGACAGAAAGTTTTAGCCCATCCAACAAGTTCATTCGAGCTTACAATCTTGAATTATTGTTCGTTCCAGAAACTGGATAAACTTTTGGAATAGCAAAAGTTTCAGTAACGAAGACAAAAATCAGGGGACAATGTCCTCATATTTCATTTCTAAGCGAAGATTTCAGTCAAATATAAAGAAAAGAAAATTAATACTACCACAGATGAAGTACAGGATACACTTAACATCTTATGGGATTTTGTGTCCGTGACGTAAGGGCCGAGAGAGCCCTTACCATTTTCGTGACGCTCCCAACGTTACCGATTCAGTTACAATGTCCATGGTTTTTTGTGAAATGGCGCACAATGTTAATCATCACTTCGAGATGTTCCCTTGTTACATAACCAGAAATTTGACTGGTTTCTTTAACAGTTTAACATTTAATATACCAATAATTGTGCTGAATTTGTAAAAAATCTATGACGCAGTGGCAGAAAGTGTCCAGTTTGACATGGAATGTTTTGTATCCAAGATAACCTAAAAAAGAACCGCTGACCGAATAGTTTCGAGCGATGCCGAACACTCCCGACTACCGTTCTTAAACGCAGCGAGAAACATGTGCAAAATGAACGTTTATGTTAAAAACAATTGTGTTTTTGTAAGTTGAAAGTGAATACAAGTGATATCGAGAAGTGTGTGTGGTTGATTTATTCTATAATTTGGTGTTCTGTGTTGTTCGTATTGTCGAGTTCGTAACAGCAAAATTGACAGATTACAAAACGACCTGAAATCCTAACGTCTCTTCAAAATTTCCACTGCCATATACTGTGAACAAGATGTTTCGTGTGATAATAGAAACCTTTTAAAGGATAAAAGTGATTACTGCGCAATTGAAATAATTACTCTCGAGAGTACTCTCAAACTGTGTGTGCAGCTCTCCGCAAGCCTTCGCAAACAGCAAAGATTTACGTATTACAAAACGTCTGAACGTCTAAAATACTGAACGTTTCTGAAATTTTCGCTGCCATATATTGTGAACAAGATGTTTCGTGTGATAATAGAAACCTTTTAAAGGATAAAAGTGATTACTGCGCAATTGAAATAGTTGCTCTCGAGAGTACTCTCAAACTGTGTGTTCAGCTCTCCGCAAGCCCTCGCAAACAGCAAAGATTTACGTATTACAAAACGTCTGAACGTCTAAAATATTAAACGTGTGAATTACTGAACGTCTCTTCGAAATTTTCGCTGCCATATACTGTGAATAAAATGTTTTGTGTGACAATAGAAACCTTTTAAAGGATAAAAGTGATTACTGCGCAATTGAAATAGTTGCTCTCGAGAGTACTCTCAAACTGTGTCCAGCTCTCCGCAAGCACTCGCAAATAGCAATGATTTACGTATTACAAAACGTCTGAACGTCTAAAATACTAAACGTGTGAATTACTGAACGTCTCTTCGAAATTTTCGCTGCCATATACTGTGAATAAAATGTTTCGTGTGACAATAGAAATCTTTTAAAGGATAAAAGTGACTACTGCGCAATTGAAATAATTACTCTCGAGAGTACTCTCAAACTGTGTCCAGCTCTCCGCAAACCCTCGCAAACAGCAAAGATTTACTTATTACAAAACGTCTGAACGTCTAAAATACTGAACGTGTGAATTACTGAACGTCTCTTCGAAATTTTCGCTGCCATATACTGCGAATAAAATGTTTCGTGTGACAATAGAAACCTTTTAAAGGATAAAAGTGATTACTGCGCAATTGAAATAGTTGCTCTCGAGAGTACTCTCAAACTGTGTGTAGCTCTCCGCAAACCCTCGCAAACAGCAAAGATTTACTTATTACAAAACGTCTGAACGTCTAAAATACT
>NW_017100137.1:1610198-1634444 GCF_001263275.1 Habropoda laboriosa | reverse complement strand
TATTTGGAATTTTTCGAATAAGTGGGCCGGTAGTGGGGGTACCCCCACTCTTATACTCAGTCTCCTAGCAACGACACTTGTGGATTTCGTCAGTTGCTTCTGGACGTTATAGATAGACGTAGTGACTATGTGTCTGATAAAAAGGTATTATTATAAATTTAGTTTATTAATCTCCAAGTGTTTCTAATTGTTCCCTTTATCTTATACTTGTTTAATTTTTCTTAAATTAAACGTTTGTTTATTCTGTTGCAAGTTTTTTGCTATGCTAAAGGTTCGAAAAGAAGAAACATTCAGATGACGCCGTATCGACGCCATGACACCTCGGAAATCGGTAAGAACAATTTGTTCCAGCAATTGTGTTAGTGCAATCGGATTGAACGTGAATTTTTATATAATCTCGAAGAATATTTCAATCGCTTTATCGTATGTAGTTTGAAGGTGGGGAACATATACCACCGCGAAACTTGTGTTTACAAAAACTCGTAAATACAACGGCCGTATCAATTGTTGCCCTTTTAGTGGTCGAGCATAGCTGCCTTCCGGGCATAGTTTTTCAACGTTAAATTCTCAGAATTGTTATTCGTATTAAATTTCCGAACACGCACAAACTTGTCGAAACTTGTCTAAACGTGCTCTGCCCCCACCACTCGGTATATTGTGTTCGGTCGTAGAGGACGATGTTACGGGGGGAATTCATTCGGTTACCGAACTTCGAGTCGATAGGACGTGTTGTTCACATTCGCATATTCTATCATTTCTGGTACTTATCCTAACGATTACTACACTCTCTTACTACTTTTGCCTAATGAATTAATACACTTTTCTTCGATACCTTATCTAATTATCACAACGGTAGAGAGCAACTATTTTATTTTATTTTTTTTTTTGCATTCAGTTAGCCTTGAATCATATCATAAATTTCCACAATAGAATTCGAATTAAAGTAATCATTTAATTACGACGCAATTTCGTTTCTTTACAATACACATGTTATAAATTAATATTTTTCTTCTGTTAAGATATCTGGTTGACGAAGAGAGAAGAGACGTTAATGGGTTTGACGAATAATGGGTAATATTTAATTTATTATTACATAGCCGATCGTATGTATACATTTCTTTTTTTTTTATATCATTGATTTTCTGTGGGTATGTAACAATGTATGGTAATGCATGGTACACATTTATTGCATAATTAAAGGAGGGTATAACTAAGTATACTTATATAAACGTTATAATTAATTGAGCAATATACTAAGATGCAAGAAGAACAGATTAAGCTTCTTTCTTTCGGACGTAATTTATTTTTATATAATTGAGAAAAGAATTCGTGGCTTGATCATTTCAAACTTTGCTTTGTAATATGGGATTTTTAATTATATAAAGTCGTTTGATTTTATTGAAATAATTTGCACCTTTTGCTGCATTTCGGTCGCGATATTTTCTAACTTGTAGAGTCATTAATATTACTTTTCCAGTCTTTTTACTATCCCTATATCGAGTTCAATCACCGACACATACAATTTTCGTCGCAAGTTTAAATATTCTCTAAAATCATTTACGTAGAATCGTAATACTTATGGTTCGGTTTAGTTATGGAATTTTACTTCGTATAAACATTTTCGAATATTTATAAACCGTGATATATTACGCGATTCTTAACATAGTAATAATTGCTAACTCTAATAACAAACATTTTAATTTTTTTTTACTTTTCACAAATTAATTTCATTGTGTCGCAGTATTCGGTATTGCGACGTAAAATAATCTTGATAATTATTGATATTTGTGTTAATGTAAAATGTGTAGTTACGTAAGTTTTTCCATTTCTCCAACAATACAATATTTTCTTGACGAACACTCGGTACGAAAAAAAAAGTAAACACGCCCCTCCTCCCCCTGCTACGAACAGTTTTTATTTTCAGAGATGTGACCGCGCGCAATGCGGTCGGTAGAGTCAGTGTTTTTTGCGTACTTTTTTTCTTGTTTTTCAGAGCAACACAGCTCTTAAAGTAGACATATGTACTAAATTCACAATAAATTACGCGAAGGTAGAGTCAGTGATTTTGTTCGCCGGATATAATATACACGGTCGCGTTATTAACTTTTTATTTCTTTTTTTATTCTTGCTGAAATTCGTTACCGGTATTAGAGTCAGTGCATCACTTGAAGAAATCATTGGGCGGAGCTTTCAGAGCTGAAAACGTAAGTATCTATCAAAACGAAAAGTTTAATTGCTCGAATCTTTTTCATTTAAAGAGTTCTTTACATTCTTGAAATGTCTATTTATACATATCTTTATTAGAGTCAAAATTACGAGAATTTCAAAGTTCACTGTAGTAAATAATACGGAAAATTTTGAAATAATCATCTCGTTTTCAAGAACAAATAATAATATTCCGTTCTTCTACAAAGTGTTCCAGCTTGCATCTACTGTGGTCCCTATGGTGTCCTTCTGATGACTTCCACGACTTCTGGTGTACAGTGGCGTCCTAGATGACTTCCTCTTCGCAGTGGCGACCTAGATGACTTCCTCTGGGGGTAGCAGTTTGCTGTGGCAGCCTAGACGACAGCTTTAACTCAACGAACTGTGAGTCGCATGCGTTTAAGTTCCTCCGGTCACTCAATCATGTCGTAGGACGATTGGTCCGAATCGACACGGGTGACTAGTTGTAATTACGTAGTATCTTTCGACGAGCACAGTGACCGCGGGTGTGAGTATAATAACTCACTCTCGTGAGTAGTAACATTTTGTGTGATTTATTTCTTAGATGAGGCTAGGTTTTCTTGCACCGCGTAGTTTTTTTCTATTCTGGTTAATGTTGATAATACGATATTAATTATAGTGAAACTAGTAAATTTAATTAGAAATATGTCGACTTGGATACTGGTCAAATAAGAATATTTTCAATTTAGATATTTGTGGAATATCCACGTGAATAATTGTTCCACGAGAAATCGTAGAATTTTCGTATTAAATTTAGTACGGAAGTCGAATGTCCTTCGACTTCGTCTGTTTGAAAACAGTTATCACACAGTGATAACGATGTTGTATAGGTTTTTGTTAACATTACCAGAATAGAGACTTGTCCTATTTATTTTATCGATTAAATGCGTATTGCAAGAGTTGAACGAATAATAATATTCACTAATAATATTCATAGAATGAATAATAATAATATCAAATGGTTCATTTGGTTGCTTTGTCTATTCGGTATAATTTTCAATCTAACTCGGGATATAAGAGTACAATTCAAAAGTAGAGTCATTCACGAAAGAGAAATACTATATTATATTTGTTAAATTGAAAAATTAGTGCAAGAAGACACTTCGCGAATGTAACGGACCAGATTTCGAAGTCAAAGTATAACAGCCTTGAACTCTAATTTTCGCAAAATTTACTTTGACGACGGGATCGTCCCAGGATGATTTAATAACAAGGTGTTTAATTTTCAGAGCCTATCATCAAGAAGAAATAAAAATTTTACCTTCCCTGTGTGATACCTTTTATTACCATTAGTATTAATTAGACCGTTATACAAAGTACATGAAAAATCAGATAACATATTTTTAGTCGAGGATTTTCAGGTTTAACCCTCCGTATTCACCTTCCGTATTCATTGCCAAGAACCCATTCACGTGCCCAGGTGCTACTTGATTGAGTGAAAGGCGATGGGTACGATGACACTAGTTGGTAAGATAATACAATTTCTCAGCGGCTGACGATAGGTTAGCGTATCATGCTCGACGTATTTCCACAGAGTATGTGTGGTTAGGCTGTGGAATTGCGTCGCTATAGATTCATTTTTCTCTCGTTACCAATTTCCGTTTTTCACAGTAACATGTGAAAGTTACAAAAGAGAAATAAACGAAACGGAAAAAGGAGATACATTTAAAATCATCGCGTGTAAATTTTTCTTTCGTATGATCGCAATGATCGCTATCCTTCGTCAGCCGATTTCAGGAAAAATGGTACGTACATTAGAGTGTGAATGATTGACTAACTCTTGGGCGTCGGAGGTGTCCCGGGACATCTCTCTAGTGTAGGATATTGCGCCCAAGTGTCTGTACGAGAACCGTGGAGCGACTGTTTTTGTATGTGTGACTTGCATTTTTTAAATATAGGCTCAGGGAGGATAGGTAGTATACTTTCTGGTGTGTGTGTATGGTAAATATAAGTAGGTAGGGCCGGGCAGGTTGACACAGTCTCCGATCGGGCAGGCCCAAATTTTTTTTCCGTTGTGATCAACCTGTTTCAGGAAAATCTGATTTGAGAAATCGACGGTGAATCTGGCGCGAGTGGAGCATGCCACTTGCCACCCGGTTACACTTTTCGATTTTTCGAATTTCCCGCGCTCGCGGTCGGGTGGTGTTAGGCCCCGAAACGAGAAACGCACAAATATATTTTGCTCGAGGTTCGGCGTAGATGCACTTGCAACGATTCATTCGTTGCTCGTGTTCACCTGCGTGTTCCAAGTTTTTCGGCTTCCGCGATTTATCTTTTTATTTCACCTTTATATGTTATGATTTATTTTACGATACAGGGAATCTCGAGCGTAGATTTAAGTTTCAGCAAAAGAGAGAGAAGGGAGAGGCTACGAGCCGAAGTAACCCGGCAAACTGCCAAAGAAGAGGGTTACTGGGAATGACTCTGCATCAATAGGATGCAGAATCATTCTCGTTGCTACTCTGTCACTGTGCTCGCTTACATGTGGCATTTTGTAGAATGTATTTCAGCTGGAACTGGACATCGCCCACCCTCCCTCCCCTGTCGCGATTTTAATTAGCGTTGCGACTGATGGATCACGGTTTGCATTAGCGTTGCGAGAAATTTACACGCGATTTGTATCAGAGTTGCGAAAAATCGAGTCTTGATTCGCATCAGAGTTGCGAATCAACTGAGATCGCGTTTTGAATTAGAGTTGCGAATCATCTGAGATCGCGTTTTGAATTAGAGTTGCGAATCATCTGAGATCGCGTTTTGAATTAGAGTTGCGAATTGATTGAGATCGCGTTGTACATTAGTGTTGCGAAGAAACGCTACTCGCGGTTGCTCTTGTGTATTGAATTTTTATACTTGGAATCTTTATTCAATTGTAAAAGTAATGTTAAGTTTTTTCCTTTTTTTCAGAGTAAATTCATTTCATTTATTCAGAGATGGAGTCTTTACTCCATCTGTAATTTTAACGATAGTGTTGCGTCTATGAATGAACGTGTTTTGTCTTTGAATAGTGTTGCGACGAAATGCCCAAATTTTTCAGGAGTCGCTGAAAGAGCTGCGCCAAAGGAGATGAGGGCAGTAGCCCTGAACACGACTGCCATGGATCCCCCTCCCTCCCCCGCGTTATTAGTGTTGCGCATTATAAATTGTAGAGTGCATAGATGATTAGTGTTGCGTATCCCCTAAAGCGCCCTAACGTGGCTGCTCTCGCGTTTAACGGTAACTTTTTTTATCTTCTTTTTTTTTCGTAAATTCAGATTGCAAATAAAATGAAGCACTCACCGCGATTGATTCTGAGACTCTTTTTATTTCATACATTTAATAGATCAGTGTTGCGTAAAAGAGTGAATTATTCCACTCACGGTTTTTGCTCGGGTTTAGAACGAGTGGATTATGAAATATACCGAGTGTTTGTCATAAAGTACTGTTGAATTGTATTCATTGAATTGCTATAACAGGTATTTACGATATTACATAATATCGATGATGATTTATTCTTAAAGACGTAATAATGAATTTTGAATTGAATCGGAATGTATCAGAGGAAGAATTAATAATGAATGAAAGTACAAGTAGAAGCTCGGTGAATTCTAAAAAAAAAAAAGAATTAATTGCTATTAGAGTTAATTTACTTTTCTCGCTACGTAAGTTTCCTCTGTCGGTAATATTTGCAAATTTGCATACCGACTGATGCAACAGTAGAGTATAGTGAATTTTTATAAATTTTCGAAATAGCTTTGCACGAATTAAAGTACACTCGCGATTAGGTTTGTCATATTCCGTGTGTGTTAAAGTACACTCGCGATTAGGTTTTTCATATTCCGTGTGTGACGTAAAAAGCTTGCAAAGAAATATTGTTACGTGGAAAGTAGTTGGCTCGTAATATTTATAGTAAAATGTTTGAATCATCGGTACGACGTCGCATACTCGTTGCTAATTGAAAAAAATGATAATATAGATAAAAGTGCGGTAAATTGTGCGATTATTTCGGTTTTAAATTCCTAATGAAGAGTAAATTGGAACATCTCTTCACGTTTTCTTCGGAGAAAATTATAACTTCTGAATGAATCGTGCACAATTTTAGTCTCTTTTTCTTTCATCTTGGTATTCGGTATAGGAATTTTCCAGTTTTTATTTTAAAATTACTGTTTATTCCAATTCAATTAACAAAGAAATTCTAATAACTTTCAAAATAATTTGTTATTAATGTGTACCAAGTAATTGCTAACAATGTAAAGTACCTTTCTATTCTTTTAATATCACTTTTATTTCAATGAATACGTAAAAATATACATACGATGTGTGCACCGTGTCTTTTTTTTTCAGCTGTTAAACCTTCATTTTTAATTATTATTACTGAGGCTTTCGGATGTAAGCTGTGTCCTTATGGAAACAGTACTCCATTCCCCAATAATAATAATTATTAATATTTTATACGTACATGTGCATAATATCTTTTTTTTTTCAGCTGTTAAACTTTCATTTTTGCTTTTATTAATCCATCGAAAAACGAGTTTGTTACAGATTCGCTTTACCAAAAACTGAGGAAATTATTGGAAGAAAAGACGTGAATGTTGCCCGTATCGTGACTTGTAAAATCTACTAAATTCGTTTGAATTTGAGTTTGTTGCAGGTGACAGAGAAGCATACGAGCAATTCATCTCACCATACTGATATTTCCCTTCTTTCTCCTTTGTATCCCTTTAGATTCTTAGTATAGGCAGGGTGCAACATAGATTTCTAATTAGGGAGGTTGTTTTCCAAGCGAACGTGGAATTTTAATTAGCCACGTCATTTTCCACATGAAGTTAAATTCTTGATTAGACAGGCAGTTTTTAAGTTAAGTTAAATCTTTAGCGAGGGAGGCCATTTTCAACATTATATTAAATTCCTAACTAAATAGGCGATTTTTAAATTAAGTTAAATCTGTAGACAGGTAGGCCATTTTCAGCATTCAATTAAATTCTTCCTTAGGTAGGCGATCCTTAATTTAAGTTAAATCATTAGACAGGTAGGCGACTCCTAATTTAAGTTAAACCATTAGCCAGGCAGGCGGCTCTTAATTTAAGTTAAATCTTTAGACAGGTAGGCGTTTTTCTACATTAAGTTAGATTCTTAATCAGGCAGGCAATTGTTAATTTAAGTTAAATCATTAGACAGGCAGGCGTTTCTTAATTTAAGTTAGATTCTTAGACAGGCAGGTGACTTTTAAGTTAAGTAAGAATTCTACTTAAGTAGTATAATATTTAAGATTTTAACATTTAAGTAGGCAAGTTTTTTCTGACAATTCAGTGCTCGAGTTACATGTTGTTGTTTAAGACGGTAGCTCTCAGTTTGTAAACATTGTAATTATTTTCCTTTCGTTAGTTATCTGTAAACAATTTCGAACAGATACGCTTGATTTTTTCCCGAGACAGCCGGGTGCAGTCAGTCCCTTAAGTTGACGTGTTTTTCTGTGGGACGTATTTGTTTCTATTTTCTTCTTTTGTGTTTCGAATATTTCACGAGTCAGATTCCTACTTCACATATTCTTGTGTAGTGATAAAAATACAGAGTAATGATTCGTGCGTAAATTCATATCTCGTATAGAATTAAGACTTTCATCAGTCCTAGTTTAAGTCAGGTTTAGGTTAACTCCAAGTTTAAGTCAAGTGTTAGTGCTGTTATACTGTAAGCTAGGCGTAAGATAAGTTTAAGCTAGACTTCAGGTAGTCTAAGTTTAAGTTAATAGGATATAGGATTTTTTTCTCGTCGTCTCTCTTTTTTTTTTTTTTTTAGTTAAAATCCTTTCAGTCTCCTGCTATTGTCCGTCTGCATAACGATCGAGAATTCGAACGTACTGCAAATGTACAATCAGTAGGAGGTGTTGCGTTGCATTAACGAGTAGAAAAGAAACAGTAGGCGCGTAAAAGGAGGGTGGATGGGACCGTGTGGATAGGGCGGGCCTCCATTCGCAGCAACCTCCACGTGGTGAGGCCTGGGCAATCGATATTATTTGATATATAATTACGATTGTATAGCAAATAATACGAGCAAATCGGCTGCGATATTAAAAGATCGTAGTTCAGTCTACACAGTCAAATTTACACAGTAGGTACTTAAAGGTGAATGATAATACACCTGTCCCCCGATTTACACGGATGATCGGTTCCTCAGAATACCGTGTAAATCGAAATCATGGCTTTTTGTATGAAAAACCGTGTAAATCGGGGAAAAAAGAAAATGCGCATAATTTAGTCAGTGATTGAATTAAATTCATTATTTTAAATGTAAAATAAAAATAAAATAAAATTCAGGGTTTAGTTTCGAGCGAGCGATCGATGAAGGCGAAAATAGCCGGTCGCCAATGAAAGATTCGCGGTGGTAGCAAACTTTACGTTACAATATGAATACTTTCTGTGTGCAAAAAGGGGGAAATTCCGTTCAGTTTTTGGTTTAATGCCAGTGTTAACAAACGAACGGTACCAAACAAATGACTGTACAAATATGTGCGCAGCATAAACTTTTATTTTTAATAATTTATATTTCTGAAAAGCCGTTATTTTGAAAACCGTGTAAAAGTGAAATGGTGTAAATTGGGGGATAGGTGTAAATATAGTAGTAGCAGTATTTTCCAAATAATAACACTTTTTGTGGCAACTAATTGAATAAAGTGTGAGCTTGCTAGATGTTTTCGGGGATTTAACATGGGGTCACTTTAACATACAAATTAGAATTTAACAGTGGACTAAGATCCTTATAGTGATTATGGTTACGCTTGATCCGCTATGAATATGCACAAGAGTCGTTCAGAAAGTAATACCCGTTTTGAAATAATAACATACAGATGTATTTTGAAAAGTTTGTTTTATTTGTAACTGTAGTATACAGGGTGCAGTGTAATTGGTTGTACAAGCGAGAAGGTGGTGGTTCTGTGTGAGGGGCTGAATCGAAAATATGCAATAAAATTGTTTCATAACAGGTTTAGTTTTCGAGAAAATTGAATTTAAAAACTCATCGAGTACGCCTGCTCTCGGCGTTACGTTTGTGCTATTATGGTAAATATTAATGTCACGATGAGTATTGATATTACATTTATTAACGACTTCCTTAATGTAAATTTACATTGCTAAACGAATTCTTGAAAGTGACGTTCATTAACGCGTGAAAATCCTTGCTCTTTGAATCGGAGAGTCACGAACCAATGATACGATATTTTAACGCTTTAATTGCACGAAAGCATGTACGATTCTTTCTTTTAGCTGCAAATTTACACTGTTTCTTTGCGAAATGTGACGTTACCACTGTTTATCAACGTAAAAGTATGGACAAAAGCAACAGTCTGTGGCCTTTATCTTTAAATTTAAATTTCTCGAAAACAGAGTCTTGTGTGAAAAATTTTATTCTACTATTTCGATTCAGTTTTTCACGTAGAATCGTCGTTTATTCGCTTGTACCACCAGTTACGCGACACCTTGCATACACTTAATTATTTTTCAACATAATCACCGCCCCTATTAAGCACTTGTCGTAACGTCAAACGAGTTTTTGTATACCTTCGTCATACACTCTCGACACTATTTATTTCTCGCTTCCATAATCAACCGGCGCAAAATAATCCGCGTCCACGACACTTTACATCATATTATACTAAAAGTTTTTATTGACCACATAATTAATTCATATCGAGTGAAAACCGTTGCAGTGACAGCAATTACAAATGCTGGAAATTATCGATGATCGAAGTGAGGTAATAGGAATCGTAAGAGCACGAGTGCTCTCGTTCCATGAGGGAACGATAATGGGTCGCGCTGTAGGAAACAGGGTGTCCGGGTCATTCCGTGAAATAGCGGTCGATAAATCTCAGCGCAACTTCTTAGATAGTTTTATGTGGCTCGTTGGAAAGTTTTCCCGGTTACTCCGCGAAGACTGTCGCAGTACTACTAATTGTGTCCGCGGGATTTATCACGGGGATGCAGTGTATGAAACACGCGGTAAACGCCGCGGTGATTTCGAAGAAGCGGAAACGGCGGTTACCGTCACAACTTGTTGCCCCACATTCCAGCCACATCAGATTCGAGTTCCCAGAGAATATCACGCTCGGAGTGTCGACTGTGGATTACAAGATTATAAGATATTTGGCTCTACGCGATTCTACGCTTCGCTCGACTTTACGGGTCACATTGGATATATATATACTGCGACGGAGGAGACGAGAGAGAGAGCACGTTTATGGAGCTTGTAATGCTCTGTTCATCGTGAACGACAGCAAGCATGCTTTCTGCATAGTCTGTTAATGATTGTAACACTGAGTGTTCTGATTGTGCGTTTGTATTAAGTCATCGTGAAGGTTCGTTTTGAAAAAACATAACTTCGCTGAAATGAAACATTTTTATTTCAAATAATTTCCATTGATGTTAGATACACTTTTGCTCTGATTAACTCCGCTTTCTGCAATTTTTCCAACTCTAGTCCCAAAACACATGATTGGCGCTCAACTTGTTGTAAACAAAATAAACTTTGTTTTATCGGGTTAGTTACTTTGGTTTTTGGCAGGCTGAGATAAATTTATTACAATAATTGAAGTCAAAGTACTCGTATCAAATGCTTGTTAAATGTACGAAACAGACTAAATTATCTTTTCTAATACACACGAAGGGAAACCACGAACCACCCAAACGGTAACAAACGAAGCACCCACATACCACTTGACAAACCATCCTTATCCATTAATTTTGCAAAATCCCCTGTTAATCCACAACTTCTCGAAAGGCTGGAGTAATCGCAAGAAGAATAGCCTCCTTTATTCCTAAACTACCACTCGAAGCGCCGATTCATCGGAGACCTGATACAAACAACCCTCCCTCAAGCTGCATATTGCAAAGACAATTAAAAGCAATAAACCCGGCCGAAGTGCTGTAAAGCCGAAGAGTACAATGCGTTTAACGCTTCAGCAAGTTGAAACAAATCGCCTCAGCTTCCATCTTCCGCATGATTCAGCGTCGACTCTTGGAGATCGGCCCAATCAGGCAGCAAGCTCATCAAGCAACAACCAGCCTCTCCTTTTACGTCTCCTCCCTTTTCCCGTGGCTTTTTCTTTAAAAGCAGCTGCTTTCTTCGTTTCTTCTTGCTCTTTCATCGACCAAAAGAGCTCTTCTTCTCACCCCCGGTCTCTCTGGCAACAGCCTTTTATGCTTTCGTTCATATTAAGCCCCGATCGATGTTTAAACCATGAGTCCTCTCCGCGTCATTCCATCGACTACCACGGACCAAATAGCACCGCCGAGGATTTTGTCCCGGGCCTGACCACTTTTCTCATTTCTCAACGTCCGGTGCATTCCTTCACACGCCATGGAACATCGTCCCATGAACCCCCCATAGCGTTCACGCCGATCCGTTCTGTTGTTTTCGCAATTCTCATCTTCGCGATCTAATATTCTACCTCTTCTCTTCTTTTTTTTTCCTTTGTCGAAGGGTCAAAACTGCTATTCCACACGACCTTGGAAATGGGAAGGGAGTTTTGGAGAGTTCGATTGACGGAGATTGCGAATTGATAAAGAACGGAGTGGGTGGAAAATGATGGTCGTTTTATTTTTTGGGAGTTTTTGAACGATGGGTTCAGAAAAGTTTTGATGCATACATAAACTGACCAGATTTTCTGAAGGCAAAATCAATATTAAAAATTACAGGCAATTCCTTATTTTACGGTTTTCTGAATACTGTGACCGAAAAAAGTATTCGTACACCCTATAAAATGGAATAACTTTTTCAAAATTGGGCCAAACGACTTGAGTTTTTCTGAGAACTTCGAAAGATTAGTTTACTAGATGATGTGTAGAAAAAATTTGGAAAAAACTGCAATTAGTCGAAATCGCGAAGAAAATAGCGAAGGCCGTTTTTACAACTTTTTTGTCTGAACTCGTAATGAAAATTTAAAAAAAATGTTGCTATGAGCTACAAACGGTTAAAGATTGTGAAAATCGCACTATTTCACGACATTCGGCCTAGAATTGTAATAAATCTGCAGATTCTTACATTTTTCGATGCCTGCAGCTTGTTTCTCCATCCACCGATTTCGATGAAATTTTCAGCGTGCGTATAATTGACATAAACCTACAAAACGTATTTTTTAAATTTTCATTACGAGCTCAGATAAAAAAGTTGTAAAAACGACCTTCGCTATTTTCTTCGCGATTCCGACTAATTGCAGTTTTTTCAAAAAAAATTTCAAACATCATCTAGTAAACTAGTCTTTCTAACTTCTCAAAAAAACTCAAGTCGTTTGGCCAAATTTTAAAAAAGTCATTCCGTTTTATAGGGTGCATGAATACTTTTTTCGGTCACTGTATGTACATCTTACCTCGACAAATTTCAAAAAGTATCATTAGGCTTTAAGTTTCTTGTAGAACGTGTTAATTTTTGATACGTATACAATTCGTTTGAAAAATTAGATTTGTTGTTAACGATTGAGCATTCTAGCGATACCAAAAAGAAAACTAAATTTTAATGATATACCGTCTAAATTGACCAGATTTTCTGAAGGCAAATACAGTACATTTTTATTAAAGAAAGAAAACGGGATATATTTCGTAACTGTAATGAAATAAAATTACATTTTAATTTAATTATTATATATATATTTAACAAATTAGAAAAAATAAAGAAATCAAACTCTCTACATTTCAGTTATTAAATATAATAATTGCTTAATACTTAAACAATGATTACACACATTTATTTCATTAATTCTCCATTATTTAGAAATTCTTCTTAAAACTGACCATAGTTCACATTCATATTGCACTTTAGAATTAATGTTTTTTATATCTAACCCTAGTTTACTTCTTTCATTGCCCAAATTTTACTTACTATTGAAAACACCCTTTCAACTGGTGCATTTGTACCAGGAATACATAAAAGATATTCAATTACTTTAATTATATTTTGTTTGCACATTTAGAGTTATCATTCTTAAAATCAGTTCAACATTCAGTACAAAATTGAAATCAGTACTGTACTGAATAAATCAGTACGTCTTTTCAATATATGCGTACAATCTGTCGCAAAAGTCTAGACATGCTTGTTTAATTGAATATACCTAAATTATCGACGATTTTAAAACTCTGCTAATTTTTGATAATAATCTCACAGAACTGAGTACGCGAATTATTTAATTTTGATGCTTTAAAATTTAGTATTGTTAAAGTTTTTGCTAAAGTAGAATTAAACAGTACATTAAATATCACTTGCATTGTAAATTTTCATATTTCTATATTAAAATAGTTGTTCAATGTTCTTCTATATTGAAGAAATTTCATTCATCGGGAATAATTCTACAACTGGTCCTCACGAATCAATATGTATCAATTTTCAGTGACGATTGGCATTACATTCTCATTTAATTACCGTGTTCTAATTTTTATGATTTTTACTTTGATTCAGAGCAGTGTGATGAATTTCCTTTATGGTATTAGCATTCCTTCAAAATGTTGTCCTGTTGATACCTGTTATAATATTAGTTACATCGAACATTTTTATTTATACATATTACATAGAAAGTGTGGAGTAAATAATTTTAAATCTCAATCCGCCAAACTTTCTTCTCAAGTCATACTTTGTAGTACATCATGCTATCTTGCTAACAAAATGAAATACTCAGTCACGATGAGCAAGCATTTCCAATGAAACCCTACAATTATTACAGAAAATTACAAATTCACCTGAAGCATACAATTACTGTTCAGTCATGCCATCAGTTCATTAATATTATACATCAAGTCGCATGGAAAAATACGATGTTGAACGAATCAGAGACCAATCCAGCAATGCAAAAACCGTCAAAAGACCCAAAAGGTACACATGTGGCAATTATGTCCATTTTATCTTGAACTTATTCATAAGTATGCTGCTTACATGTTAAATAATTTGCAATCTACAACGTGAAAAATGAATAGAACTGATAAGATAGAAAAGGAGAGTGACAAATTGCTTTCCGGTCGGCTCATTACCAGTCGAGTTTCGCCTCAAGAACTGTTTGTCACGTGAAACCGGAAGATCGCAGACTGTCGACTAAAAAATTCGCAAATTTTCCATTATTCCCATGGGTGACTTTAGCACCAGAGGGACAAAATGATCCATTGACAATTTTCCAAAAGTGAATGTTTATGTAACTAAAAGGTGGTTAAAAATTAGATTCAGATCGATACGAAATCGGAAAGTTACAGACGATAATATTAGGTTGGTGCATATGAAACGTTGGTGTTTAGATATGTACATTGTGTTTCTTTGAAAAATAATGCATTTTCACACGATTCTATTCACTTTTTCCAACGAATAACTAGCTTCATTATTCTAAATTTGTGAAAATCGTTAGTCTCTGAATTCAGAAATTCCTTTGAACGCTACTTTTACAGTGTCTTCATTTCGGAATAATTTATTTGTTACAAAAATTGTTCAGGTGTTTGAAGAAATGGTCTGTTGGAGAAAGGTCTAGTGAACAAGGGAGGATGTGGCAAAATTTCATATTCAATAATTTTTCTTGAAACGTTATCATCCTTGTAGGCTCCATCTGTCCTTCCTCTTGGCTCATTTCCAATGTAAAGTTCACCAATCTGGAATTTTGCACACCAACGTTGAAGTGTCCTAACATTTACACAACCTTCTTCAAATGCTATGTTTATATTATCAGCAGTTTTTATCGCAATTCTTCCAAGCTTAAACTTACGTAGAAAAGTGACACGAATATCCCGGCTATTCATCACGTCAGATAATAATGTTCAAACAATTGTAATTATGAATTTTTTTACTATTCGACACACGCACACTACAGCAAATTCCTTCTTCTTCGCTATTGTGCATAAAAATTTACGATCGGACGAAAAATATACACTTTCAACTGTTGAAAAAAGGTTTCATTTGTACTAACCTAATACTTACCCAATATCGAACGTTCACCTATTTTTGGGGGGTTAAAGTGTCAATATAATAAATAAAATTTCCTCGAGATGTTTGAAATTCGCGAAAATGACAGTGAATCAGTGAAATGATAAATTGTAAAATTAAATATGATGGATGCAATAAAATGGAATATTCATGGAATGTAATAAGTAAATACATTGGCACATTTATCTCGAGTGTAAATAAACACTTATAGTTTTTGTCGTAGGGATAATTACATTATTACGATCGTGCGGCGATAATGACACCACTTCTCTTCCTTGGTCGATCGCATTATACGGTCGAATGAAAAACCGAGGAGCAAGGGGAGGCGAGTTAAAGAACGAATCGGTTCTCGTCTGGAAACGAGTGTCGCTTGTGAACGTGATCATGAAGAACGATTCCCTCGATCTTCAGTGGAGAAAGAAAGGAATCTTGCGTGAAATGTAGTTTCACCCAAGTGTATCAACAATCAAGTGTATTTGAAATAAACTTGAAGAACGGAATAATAAGTCGACAAATTAGAAGAACGGAAGACAAGAATTCGAGAATTTACGAAACTATTTTATTCACTTTTTTTTGCTGAAAATGTTTGGTGAAGTGAGAGGTGCATGTGTCAGTGTATTGAACAGAAAGATTTTTGGTATTTTTTTTTGGTAAAATTGTATATAACAGTTTGTTCTAATATAGTTAATATAAAACATAACATTTTTTCTAAGAACATGATGGACGTAAACGTGAACTCGAAGAAACGTAGGGAGATGGTATAAACGAAACGAAGAAATTGGAATGATTCATTTTAAAGTGAAAAATAAAAAGTGCAATTTAAATTAAAAGTGTTAACACGAAACTTGAAATTGTTAACATAAAACATTGTTATAAAAATTATAATTTCTACAAGTTACTGCCTGTTATGCTAATGACTATTTTCAATTTAAACGAGGGATAAAGGTGACGAAATTGAACATTCTACGACGATTTCTGCAAGGAAACAGAAATTGGTAAGTTCGTAAATTAATACGCAGCAAATTAAGACTAAAATTAAAAGCAAAATTAATGGTTCCGTTGACTTTACATCGGTTTGCAAATGCTACAGTGTCGTAGTGCCTTAAACAATATCAAATAGTACATTTTTTCAAATTTACGTTCTGTGAAATAAGAAAATAAGAAAACGTCCATCTGTAACGATGTCATAAACATTCGTTAAATATTTTCTCACAGTCCCCGTTACACAAAGCAAGTAGTTGTATCAATATCGAACTATTAATTGGCAAATAAAAATTCTTCACAATCTTCTTGTATACCTAATATTCTAGAACTTTTTTTTTTAGTTCGAGGAATTAACGATTAAAAATATTAGCATATTTAATTGCAATGTATCTGTAGAAGTAGCATAAGAAAAGGAGGGAAAGTTTGATACAAAGTATTATTAAAAAACATTTGCAGAATGCTAAATCCTTTTAATCGTAATTAATCTTATAGTAAAAAGATATAACTGATGGAATCATCTAATTTCCTGTATTGAAAATAATTATTATAATTATGGTCAATTTAACATTCTTCAATCGTGCATAAAACCATCTTTGGTAAAGAAGGAGTGCTTAATTTCTTTTTAATACTTTTCATACTTTAAAATATATGATTTAAAATTGAAATAACTAAAATAAAATAATATTAAATGCTAAAGAATGAATCAGACAGTTGTACTTAAACGGAATACCATAAACATGTTATGCTAATAAACACACAAATTGCATCTTATAACCACTGGTTGCAAAAAAAGGAAAATGAGTGTCCTTTAATGGCAATCAGTGCTCTATTTTTCAACTTGTTCTGTCTGGGATTCCTCTAGTTTTTCTGCATTTCGAGTAATAAATTGCCAAGGAACTTATTCAGTCTTCTTAAGAATCGTAAAAACTGTAACCATTATGCAAAAATATTTGATTTCTTCCTATAGGTCTCTTAATTCTAGAGTCTCGTGCAATTTGTGACACACTCTGTGAGAAGTAATGTGCACAAATGGTAATGAAAACGAAATTTTAATTGCACACTTTTCCAAACCTTCGAACTTTAAATATACACAGAGTGTATATTTGATTTACAAATACAAAATTATTCGTATACTTTATCGTTTTATACCATCCGAGAAACATCTACGATACGTTAACATAAATTACGAGAAACGACTAAATTTGATCCGTTGAAAAGTTTGTCAAGGTTCGGTGATATTATAAACATTAAGCTTCCACGAACAGTAAAAATTCTCCACCACCTTTTTTGCACTAAACCTTTGATTTATTCGCTTTGGCTCTTTTAAATAGCGTGTTTAAAGAAAAAAAATGTATAAATCCATGCAAAGGAGACGACACGTCTCGTTGGTCCATGCAAGAAGCTGCACGGAGGAATCCATCCTCGAGGCCAGTCTCTTTTTGCCGGAGCGACTCTGAAACGAATGAAAAAGTAAAGCGGCGACCATGTTTATAATGAATGGACGCGTTGCATATACACTGTCGTTCATAAGTATTGGAACGCTTATTGTGTTTGTACGTAAAGTATTAAACGATTTAGATTAGATTTATTCGCGAAAGTTAGTAAAAGTATGCAGGGTGTTCGCGATATAAGTGGTAAAGTGGTAAAATTTGTGAGAATAATAGAAGAGGACGAAGCTTCGTTATTTTTTATACGCAATACTACGGTTTGAAAAGATTTTTTTAAAAATTTGCAATGGTTTTCGCGCAATGACGATGCCACGAACTTTTTTTTTTTAATTGATAGCTACAGTTGAGAAAAGTTCCAACGACCTGCAACAAAACACATTTCCAAACTCAATTTCGTGACAATATTTGGAGTGGCATAATCATATGGTACACTATTGGGATCTTATTTTTATGAGGACACTTTAAATGGAAATGGGTATTTAGAAGTTTTATCATATACAGGGTGTCCCAATTCTTTCCGACCAAACTTTGTCAGTGCGTTCTGTGGGTATAAATGAGAAGAAAATGTTATATAAACATAGGTCGTTTGAAGCTTTATAAAAAAGTTATAACAAAAATACTGTGACTTGTAGTTACTGTGATGCAAAGTAGTTACTAGTCCATTTATACAAGCTGTGTTTACTGTCGAAAATCAGTGACTTTCTTGTCTTGTATCATAGTAACCGAAGGCCTGCATTTCTTATTTTTTTTTTTTTATAATTTTTTAATAAAGCTTCAAACGACCTATATTTGTATAACATCTTTTTCTTATTTATACCTGTAAAATATACTGGCAAAGTTTGATTGGAAACAAATTGGGACACCCTGTATATTTGTTGTACTACGAAGCTGCAGGCTGAATCATTTTTTTCAGAATTTTAATGACTGCTTACCTATTTCACGTAGACTGTACACCTATTTCACGTGGTGGAAATAAGTTTCTTCATCGCAAACTCTGGCATAATTGTTGATCCATTGCCATGAATGATTACTATGCAATGAGTCAATCTGTGCAACAAATTAATAGAGCATATGTACATTGTTTTGATCGGCATCCGCGTACTTCACTTGCCTACATCTACTTAATCCTTCATTTTTTTTTTTTTTTGTACTATTAACTTTTTCTTTTTGTTTAAATATTACATCGAGCCTTCCTGGAATTTTTAAATAATATTTTTCATCCTTAGAAATGCTCCTCTTCTCTCTTGCCTTTGTTCCAGCAGTAATTTTGTAACAAAAAGAAAAGAAAATAGTGCTCGTTTTCGTTTCGTGGAATACAAAATTAGATTCGTATAAGGAGCCGTGTGAATTTAAGGTTTTTGAGACGTAAAACATTTCGTCTCGTTTATATAATTCTGCGACACTTTTCTCGTCTTTTTTTTTTTTGTAACTAAAGTACGTGTAAAATTACGCCTATAAAATTTCGCGACAATTGTCAAACGGTGAAGAATCGTTTTAACGTAAATTTTGTTAGACGTCGTTTTTATAGAATAACAAATTCACGTTTGTGTGATATGTTACAAATTATAAAATCTAACGAGAACGTGTAATGTCAGTGTTGAAAAATCTGGGTAAATTTATTACCGAATCATTTGTAATTTCAAAATTTATAGTACCGTGTCTAGAACATTTGAATCACAAATTGGTGAACTGTTTATAACCGATTCCATATCAACAAAAAGAAAAGGAAATGAATCGATGCCGGGGTTGACCTAGCTTCCGTTCAATGATTATTCACTCGTTGCCTTCGATAGAGGAAAAAACAACACGTGAAAAAGTGTCGTACAAAACCTAGTGATTAAGATGTTCGTATAACGGAAGAGTATTCCGTTTAACAGGTAACGAGCGAATCGTTAATGCGTGTCACAATAGAGGTTCCGATTTTTATGCAGCGCTGCTGAAGGTTCCCATCGAGGAATTATTTATCAGTCTATATAAAGATGGATCGATATTTAACAATTTGAAGAAGAGAGATTAAAGGCTAATTGATGATTATTAAGAAAATTTGTTTAAAAACTCCATTTGTCTCACACGAGTGATACAGGAAAAAATGTTCAGCTTACATCGGTGTAAAACATTGACTTAGGAAATTAATTATTCGATGATTTAATTGTACAGAGTGGGCCACCTAATTATCTTCTCTGTCTATGATAGTACGAGAATTTTTTTTCTGGGTAGTTTAAATGATTTCAAAAGATGAATATGATGGAGGAAAAATTTTTTACGAGTGTCACTTTTTTCTGTTTTTTTCAAGATCACTTATGTTTCTTTATATGAATGTGTGTAGGTATATATTTTGCACTACTTTATGTTGTAGCAGACATCGGTGTGCATTTAAATATGCATAATAGTAGGACATTAAAATGACCTTGGATTTAAAAATTTTTAAACAAATGTGAAACTTCCTTTCATTATTCACCCTTTGAAACTATTCAAATTACGTATAATACTTTTCTCGTGCCACCATAGCTAGAGAAGATAATTAGGTGACTTGTTTTACGTGGCCCATCCTGTATTGAAATCTGAATGTTTTGAAGCTCTTGTGGATACTTTCTAAAATGTATAACTCTAAAAATGTATACTAAATTGGAAACTGCAGAAATAGGGTGAATCGTGTCGCAAACATGTATTAAGTTTACAGTAACTTGTGCACGAAAATGCACTTACTCCCCTATAAAAGATATTTTAAAAAATGCTGAAATATTAAAAAAGAAAAGTACACGCTATTTTGACAAAAATGTTTTACAGTTAAATCACATTCGTCCTGTGCTAAACCTTGAAGTCCCGTTGAAAAAGTGCTCATCACAATTGCAATCTCATCTCGTGGGTATTTAAAGATGGACAAAGATGGAATTTTAATTTAATTTCGAAGATAAAAATAACAGCAAGATAAAAGGACGACGACCGGTTATTCGTGAATCTGAGGAGGAGACCGACTGTTATGTTCAGCAAATGACGAGGAAAACCTGAACGAAACAGTGAAATAGAGCCAGTCGTTTGGCGAATATAGAAGTCAAGTGGCGTGTTGAACAATTGCGAGCGACCCAGTGAAGTGGCGGCGCCGACTAGACCTTGTAACTTTTCCTAGCTGAACCTTGCCAATTTAATGCGAGACCAGTGTCCACGTGTTATCATCTGACGAAACGTGATAGCACGAAAAATCCATCGGAATCAGCGAAGAGTAGAGGTGAGTGCATTTACGTGACTTTTTCATGGAAATGTTCTACGACAGACTGGAGAAAAGGAAGAATAGGAAATCAGTTTCCAACGTGGATATACCGTGGGATAAAGTTTGAAATTATTTTTCATAGATGTGAAATTACAACGTGTCGCATTTTAAATGTTAAGCTTCGCGAGACGCATGGATATACATACGTGTAAGTTTGAAATCGTGAGATATTTTGTTCCTCTTGTAAATACAGAGAGAGAAATTGTGACATTGCGAATAATATTTTTCATTAAAGACTTAATTTGAAGAAATTTGTTTGTCCACGAGTAAAAGGCGAAAATAACTTGTAAATTTTTTAAATGTTTAAAATAATGTAGAACAATTGTATTAAAATTTAAAATAACTGAGATTTCGACTGCAATTCTCCAATGTTATTACTTATGTTATTATACATTTAATTAATATTCACTTGGATTTTCAACTATAAAGTAACAATCCTTCGTTACAATTTTCCTAATCCATCGAGAATATTGTGTAAATAAATAGCATAAAAAATCAAAAACACCAGGAAAACTGCCATGAAAAATTCTCTTCTCAAGGAAACCGAAATATTAACAATAATACGCTTTTAATAATATTTTCAATAATACTTTGTTTCTAATAATCGCTCTTCGTTGCTCCGAGCAGAGCCCACGAGCAACGGCCAGAGCAAGTGACGTTAACAATCAAGAATGGAGTGGGGAGCAACGGTAGTGATGGGATTGTAGGCTCGTAGGTAAATAGGCATATGTTGGTATAGTCGGTGGAAAAAATATAGCGATCTCGTAAAATCGGTCAGGAGTCAAAGTAAAGATGTCTCGAGTGTTCTAAGAAGGGAATTGACAGAAATGTGAAAAGATACGGACTGAAACACTCAGTCAGGGCCGTATTATGTATTTACCGCGCCTACACAAGTTCTGTCGTCACCTGTATTCTGCTTCAATTTTTATTACCTTATCCATTTCACTCTAAATTAGTTCCACGTTCTTAAGATTCAATTAGTCAGCTTTTCTACGTTGGTCATACAGGTTTACGACATATCAAGCATAGAAAGAAACTTCATATATTAAAAATGCTAATTAGCATTTTTCATTTGTTCGATAGTACATGAAACACCGTTAGTTATCAGTTGTCATCCCTTCATTGTGCGAACCCTAAAACAGAATGCCTTATACGGTCCTGGCTGCGGCTAGATCAATCTATGCCGTCACTTGATGCTTCAATTTACGACTTCGCTATATTTGTTCCACCAACCTTACGTTCTTGAGGCGTTTCGTATCATCGGTTACTTTTTTCAACACATACGATCGCTACTACTTTTTCAGGCCAGGCAGTCGCTACTGTATTCATATCGTGCCCCACCACAGGATCGTTGCTCGAGTGGGCGTGGCCTACTGTCCGAATATCGCTTCGTGCTCGAGTGGGCGTGGCCTGCTGCCCGAATATCGCTTCGTGCTCGAGTGGGCGTGGCTTACTGCTCGATTATCGTTCCGTGCTCGAGTTTGTCTGACTACTTCACATAGAGCAACTTCGAGGTCGGTCCTGTTTTAGAAGTTCTCCAATGTTCTCTAATCTATCAGTCTACTGAATAATGATGAATTAAATTTATGATGAATTACTTAGAGGAAGGGAATCCTCCTGTCATCAGAAACAAAGTAGATACTCAGCTATTGTGATTCTAATAAGACAACCTATGAGGGTGAGTTAATACACAAGTTACACTTTCCTTCTAAAAGAAAATCTGTTTTATTACCAACGTAAACTGACAGCCAGCTATCACTTCTCAACATAGTCACCGAGTATCTGTAAATACTTACCGCAATGAGAAATCAATTTTCGAATTCTGTTCTCAAAAAATTTACGTCCAATTTCCAGTAACCATTTTCATAGATGTTTCGACGTTTAACAATAAGCAAAAGGCTTAATTGTTCTTCCCTTAGGTATAAGTTCAGCGAGAATTATGCATTCTGAATTGAAAATAACAGGGAGATGTAAACTTCCTTATTGACTCATCCTCGTACATTTGCAACATTCTCTATATTTTACTCCGCAAAACCCAACAACCAGCGTCCACAATCTTGCCAACCACCAAATACCGTCCAAAGAGGCGATGACCAGAAGGAACAAAAGCAAAGAGCACAGAAGATGACTGTACACCTAGAACCATCATCGGACAGCTTTCCCATAAACGTATTACCAGCCTGCGACAATTTGACCGACTTCGTCGGCCATTCTCGCGGTCTTGACCTTGCTCTTGACGCTCGACCATGGCGGAACATCAGCGAATTCGATCACCTGATCCACTCAGGCACGCTGAACAACATAACGTGCCTGGAACACGCGCCACAGTTGAACAGTGGCACATTCTTCAAGGTGATCGTGCTAGCCGTGATGGCTGTGCTCAGCTTTGTGGCGAACGTAGCCACAATCTACTCTATCACGAGGAATCATCGAAGACAGCACACCTGGTCGGCGGTCTATATGTTGATTCTGCACTTAGCAGTGGCAGATCTATTAGTTACCGTGTTCTGTATCGGTGGGGAAGCAGTGTGGAGCTATACAGTGGCATGGATTTGGGGGAACGTCGCGTGTAAGCTGTTCAAGTTCTTGCAGGTGTTCAGTTTGTATCTGAGCACATTTGTGCTGATTCTGATCGGCGTGGACAGGTTCTTCGCTGTGAAGTATCCTATGAAGGGACTGAACACCTCTGATAGATGTTGGAAGCTGGTCATCGTGGCGTGGATCGTGTCTTTCGTATTCGCAGCTCCTCAGGTAAGAGTTACCGTACGGGTAATTGAAATATTTTGTTTTGTTGTGTAGAGATTATTTATGAAGCGGTAAACAGTTGTAAAAATTCTGTCTAGTTATTTGTATGTTACTATTTAATTGCTCGTAGGTCACTTATGTATACAGTATATTCTCCACAAGTGTCAGATCGCAAGGAAGCTAAACCTGACACTCGTAGAGTCAGGGACTACGTTTTCGAGCCTCGCGCCCACCTTTGTAGACAAGGACAGCGAATAAAAGATAAGCATGAAACGTGAGTCGAGGCAACAAACCGATTTACACATCAACTTTTTTAATTTTGTTTTTTTATATTTACAGGTTGCTGTTAGGCGGCCACAAGAAAATACATTTTAAGCATAGAATTATAGTATTATGCTTTATAATTTTCTTTTTCAATTGAAAATAATGTCAAGCTAGCTATGACGTTCAAAATTTTCAGTTGACAACATTTATTTTATTTTATTTATTCTAAACATTTTAGGCACTCCAGTCACTGATGACCACCATGGCCATATCGAGGAAGCAATGTAATGTTAAAACTTATCGAGTGGTTAATTTAATTTCATAATATATCGCTTTAGCGAGTCATCGTTTGGTTGCCACTAAAAAATTACATTAAATACCTGTACACGTTATCCG
>NW_017100137.1:1600358-1608910 GCF_001263275.1 Habropoda laboriosa | reverse complement strand
GAATTCGCGTTTTTTCTTTTGATTCTTTCAATTTTTCAATTGCATTACGCATTATTGCAATAATTTCTATCGTTACATTTGTATGTATTCAACGTTTGTTTGTTTTAGTGTCGTGAAATGAATTATATTACACATTTTCTCTATTCACACTGAATTTAAAGATTATAACGATTAAAAATCAAGTTGACCTGTGGTCATTTATCAAGAATAATCATAATAAAGCTGAAATTATTGTGTTAAATAATTTTTTTAATACGAATTAGGAATTTATTCAACGTTTGCTTGTTAGAATAGAACGATAAATTTAGTGTAAATATAGAAAACGTATAATATAATTTATTTCATGGTATTGTAACAAGCAAACGTTGAATAAATTCCTAATTCGTATTAAAAAAATTATTTAACACAATAATTTCAGCTTTATTATGATTATTCTTGATAAATGACCACAGGTCAACTTGATTTTTAATCGTTATAATCTTTAAATTCAGTGTGAATAGAGAAAATGTGTAATATAATTTATTTCATGGTATTGTAACAAGCAAACGTTGAATACATTTTTCATTCGTGTAAGAAGAATTATTTAACACGATAAATTTAGCTGTACTATGGTTATTTTTAATCTACGACCACAGGTCAACCTGATTTTTAATCCCTACGAAATTAATTTAACCACGAGTAAGTAACGAGAACGCTAAAACCTATGTTTCCATTGAAGAATATTGTAAAAACGTATAAATTGTTATATGCAATGTTATAACAAATTGTCGGAAGTATAAATTTTTAATAAAATTGTGAAAATTGATAAATTATACCGTGTTACGATATCGGAAATCTCCCGCGAAAATCTCCCGCGAAAATTTCCCGCCTGACCTAACCGACGATTTTGCTAATGACTTTGGGGAGAGGGTACCGCAGGTATATAAGGACCCGCCGATGTCCCGCGAAATCATTTACCCTTTATACTGGGCCCTAGACACTTCGCGGCGTATTTTGACCTGAAGGTTCTGAGATGTGAATAGAGTGGTCGGGGGCTACTAGCTAGTCTATGTCCACCCTGTACACACTCAGCCTTCTTGTAACACTTGTATACATTAGAATCAATTAGAATTTCTATTACTAATTATTAAACAAATTTTAACAATTACCGGCACTCGCTAGGCACGTAATATCAGACTTTAAATACTCGACTTCGAACTTCGGTTTAGTCATAATTCTATTAATGTTATAATAACGTATAATTTATTAATTTTCACAATTTTATTATTAATTTATACTTCCAAAAATTTGTTAAAACATTACATATTATTATTTATACATTTTTGCAAGTTTCTTTGACAAATAAGTACGTTTCAACGATCTTATTACTTTCTCGTTGTGAAATCAAGTTCGGAGGATTAAAAATCAGGTTGACCCTTGGTCGTAAATTTAAAATAGCCATAGTGAAGGTGAAATTATTATTTTAAATAAATGTTTCTATACGAATTAAGAATCTATTCAACGTTTGTTTGTTGCAATACCGTGAAATAAATTGTATTATATATTTTCTCAGTTTAGACTGAATTTAAAGTTCGTAAGGATTAGAAATCAGGTTGACCTGTGGTCGTAGATTAAAAATAGCCATAGTGAAGGTAAAATTATTACGTTAAATAATTGTTTTTATACGAATTAAATATTTATTCAACGTTTATTTGTTGCAATACCGTGAAATAAATTGTATTATATATTTTTTCTGTTTACACTAAATTTAAAGTTTTGTTTACATGTTATAACAATTAGAATGTTGACGTTTTGCCGTTTCACGGTTTTTCCTCTGTTAATTATGTGTTTATAAATCATTTCAAACTAAAGCAGCACCATGCCCACCCTTAATTAAACCGTCTCAGTAGTTTACCGTAATTAATAATCTATTTTCGGAATTTATACGAGAATTTTTGAATTTTAGTAAATACTAGAGTCAGTGCATCGCGTATTGAAATAATAGCTTCATCCCTAGTTCGTTTATTATTGAATATTTTTACGCGTTTAACTTATGCTTCTCCCCAATTCTCGTCGCGTATTTTATTCAAATTTTCTTATATTCTAGAATCGAAAAAGATACGAATTCGCGTTTTTTCTTTTGATTCTTTCAATTTTTCACTTGCGTTCTGCGAAAGTTTAGTTCAATAATAATATTGAAAATAATATAAATTCGCAGTTTCTTCCATTCTGAATATAACTGAAATAAATGGAGCTGTTACTACATTTTACTGACACTTGTGGAATCGACCCTACATTTTTTGTTTTTACGTGGAGGTAGGCCGACTCTACGTGATAAGCAATTGGCAACCAAACGGTGGCTCGCTAAAGCGATATATTATGAAATTAAATTAATCACTCAATAAGTATTAACATTAGATTGTTTCCTCGATATGGCCATGGTGGTCATCAGTGACTGGAGTGCCTCAAATGTTTAGAATAATTAAAATAAAATAAATGTTGTCAACTAAAAATTTTGAACGTCATAGCTAGCTAGACATTATTTTCAATTGAAAAAAAAAAATTATAAAGCATAATACTATAATCCTATGCTTAAAATGTATTTTCTTGTGGCCGCCTGACAGCAACCTGTAAATCTGGCGCGACAGTGAACGTGTTAATAAGTAAATGTTGTTCAAATTATATCGTGTTTGATATTATTTTCATCAGAAAAATCTCAGCAACATGTTAAAAAAAATTCCAAATGAAAAAAAGTAAAATTAAAGAAATTATATTTTTCTATTATGATTTGTCGAGCCGTGAAATCTCCGACTGCGAGCGAGATAACATGGGCGCAGCAATGACGCAGACCTAGGCGTAGTACCATCTATACTGTCACTTGTAGAATCCAAACTTACTGACTCTTGTAGAGAATTTACTGTAATTGTTTCTGTATAATTGAACGGCTATAATTTAATAGCTTTTGGTGCTCATTATTGTTACTCAGGTTCACTGTTTAATTTAGTAAAGCAGACATAGTGTTGTTTGATACTAGTAAGAGGATTAAGTTCGATTCGTAGTCGAGTGTTTGAATCGATTCGATGCGTACAACGTAATGGGTGCGACAATAGAATGTGACGATTTTCACAGACCTATTGTAAGATACTCAGGTTAAATTTAAACGAAGTACTTTTGTTCAAACAGTAATTGTACGATGCAATATATCAATTATCGATAATTTCTTGAATATAACATTTTTCATATCGATGTTTTATGAACAAACCACGCTTCATTGTAGAGTTATAACAAAACATAAATCGTGAAATTCAAGCAATCAATACCGGTCAATTGCGACGAGTAATGAAGAATTTTCCGACCCGATTGCAAAAATTTATTCACTGTCAAGAAGTTCACTTGAAAAATGTTATTTTCGAACGATAAATGAATAATTAATAAAGTGCATTATACAAGAATTTCTTTTTATTTCACCTGAGTATTCCACTACAACTCTGAAAATCGTCTCATTCTATTGGCGCACCTAGTATATTATTCCATTAGTACCAAATAGATGGATGCAGCAATTGATGCATTTACGAAACTCTTCATAAAATTGGTGCTAATAATAAATTGTAAATTAATTATGCACATCGTTCGAACAGGTGTGTTCTTTCATATTTCAATTTGAAGAAATATCAAATCTTATAAATTATGAAGTATAATCGTTACCATGAATATCTCATATGTGATAATTGTCTTTTGTCGTGTAAGTCACAAAAATCCATAAAATATCTACTTTAAAAGTTGAAGAGAAATGATTTTCTTCCTTGAATGAAGAAATTCAATCTTGAAAAACTGTTCCTACATTTAAACTTATATAGTGCACTCAGTAAAAAAATATTAGCATTTATTTTGTGTGACATAATTTTAACAGAGAAAGTAGTAAATGAATAAAATTTATGCTATTTTATTTAGAAACGTCATATTTACTATTGGTACAAAGAGAAATTGTTTACATTCGTTTATTAATAATTAAAGAAATAAATCTAAGTATAAACAAATACTTTCCATTGTGGAAAAAATATTTTGAGAAACGTCCTTTCCACTTATTTATAGACAAGAAATTAACTTGTTTTTGCTTTCGCAGCCTTGTGTGTAGACACTTTGCTGATTCTCCACTTATTCTTTTTCCTTAGTTTAATTGTCAACAAACGAAAGTAGATCATTTTTCTACGTACTAATAGTAAACGTTATGTTCCTAAATCAAATAGTGTATATATTATTCATTTACTACATTCTCCGTTGAAATTATACAACGCTAAATAGATTGTGTATATTCAAGAATTCTCTACCAGATGAGCAACGTGAAAAATCATTATTAAATTTTCAAAAATCAAAAGAGTATAAACGTTACACCTTTATAATATTACACCTTTTGTACTCTCGGAACACCTTGTACACGGAATCAAGAAATTCAATCTCGAAGTACTACCCCTACATTTAAATTTTTACATATTCAAAAACACCTCATAGATGGGCAATGCGAGAAATCATTGTTAAATTTTCAAAAGTCACAACAATATAAATGTTGACATTGATACTTCACTTCTTGAACGCTATTCATATTTCAATTTTGCCCGAAACTCTCCGAATACCTTGTAGGTATACGTGATCAGGCCTCGTCTAATCATTTCTGAATTTGTAATTCTACAGGCGTAAGTGGAACTCACATACGAGAACCGGTGAACTTTTCGAAGTGGCTGGTTCGCAATTAAAAACTAATTTACAGCAGCTGACATTCGGTAGAAGTTCGATGAATACTCGAAGGAAGAAATTAAAAGCGTCGCTCGGTTTTTCTTCTCCCGCTTCCCTCTTTCTTTTTTCCCGTTTCTTGTTTTTTTTTCTATTTTTTTTTTCTTTTTTTTAAATAAATGTCAAGGACATTTGTCTGCAGGGAGCCAACCGGCGTTGCACGAGAACCAAATATAATTTTCACATAACAGGCTGGTCTCGTAAATAGCGAATAATTACATTGAGATCGATAGTAACTTATCTAACTTTTTTAATGATATTGCGAACGGCTGCGCAGAGGGAAGAAGGAAAAAAGTGTAGAAATAATCGCGGAAACCAGTCCTCGTTTTTCCAAGACGGAATCCCGCATTTATCGAACTTAACGCTTAATTAACGTGCTTGATATAAATTTCAAGTGGCTCGGTAACCTTATGCAGAATTGTATTTCATAGCAAGTTAATTTTCCGTGGCTGTATCTGCCTGTATCTGCAGACATAATTAATTTTATTTCCTCGAGAGGTTTTTTCATACCCGCTGAAATAACAGCCGTATTTTCACAGCTACTGCTTCGGTCGTAGTTTTCTTTTTAATATACAAGGTGGGCTATGTAGAACGTTGCAAGTTATTTAATTTATACTCGTATTGAAATCTCTTTTTTTAAATAAATGTCCAGGTAATTTGGGATAACTTCATTTTACACAGTATTCGATACAACTTTCTCCAAAAGTAACTATCAATAAAAAATTTGACTCACTTCTACGATTATTCCACGCGTTTAAATCTCCTGCTTAACCTCAAAAATAGATATTCACACACATTCAACAAATTAATATCAGAATTCCTCTTGAACTCAAATTATTCTTAACTGTCCATAAGAATAAAGAAAGAACGATGGAAATTTTAATGAACGATCAAAATGTATAAATAAAAGTAGAATTTCCCATGAAAATAATTTTATCCGTTCGTGGTGCAAAGCAGCGGGAAATACAAAGCTCGGAAGAAACGGGCCTGGGAAATAAAAGATTCTGCCGCCGGTATATCTCCCTTTCTACGAGAATTCGTATCCATTAGTATCACGATAGTTTTTCGTTACCGTAATTAACGGTTGTAATTAATACAATTATCCGCGATCCACGGTTAATGTAAGAGGATTACGAACGAGACTTAGTCAAACGACGTCAATTAGAATGCCCTTTTCCCGCCGTGGTCCGTTGGTGATTATGTCCCTCTTGTTTCCTTTTTCTCCTCTTTTCGCAATTTACGCGATTCGACATCGACACCGGCCATTCTGGTACATTTAATTAATCTTAAAACGAAGGACACCTCGTGACGAACAACGGACAGACGAATTGTAAAATACTGTGAAACATCATATCGAAATTGGAAAAGGGAAGCAACCGCAGAATATGTATATCGTTCGCGTGATTTTTCGCGATAAAAACGAAACCGAATGTGTCGTTGTTGCGCGAAACAATTTCGGCTGCCGCGACGGGCAAGAGATGAATTTATATGTAAATTCGGGATAAAGTCAAACCGAAACGTAATAGCGTTACGCTATCTGCTAAGAAATCAACGGTTGCGAAAATTAAACAGAGGAGGAATCGCTTTGATCGGTACAATTTCGAAAGAAACCTGATCAATTTGGAAATATTGAATTTAACGTAGAGTTCGGTGAATCTCGTTACTACTTACGAACTTCGATAACTTACGATAATTCGATAAAGTTCTTCTTTTAACTATTCCTTTAGTCACTTCGTCGAATACGCGAATCAAAGAATCGTGACATATTTTTAGGTTAGAAAGAAAAGGAAAGGAGAAATATACTCGGTGAGAAAATTAAAGAATCGCGAAATTTTTTATATTTGAACGCAAAGTTATCTGTTTCCTTCTCCGTACATCGGCCTTTTCCATAGAAACAGTATTTGAAAAGGGAAGTTTTAGCCGGTATGGCCCGTCAATTGCTTTATTACAGCAAAAATTTCGAAGACTCGATACACGGACACCACATGCGTCAAGACCATAAAACAGACCCTCGACATCAGTAATCCTATGTACACAGCAATATAACAAATCTGTGTAACAACAATTTCCACACCATCAGACAGACACTCCTCAAGCATCCCGAAAAACCAATCACCACACACTTCCACCACCTCCTACACATTGGAACCAGCAATGAAAAAAAACACATCTAGTTGATAAAAGAGCGAACATAGACACTCCAAAAAGAACTTGTTTAGCTTTCAAAGCACACGCTACAATTATCACACGACTTCAGTGGAACTCTCCGGACATTAGTTTATCGGGAGAGAGCGACGCGAAATAAACATTGTAATATTTTGTGCCGCATCAGTTTATTTCTGTACTGATTAAGTTTTCCTCTGTTTTTTAATAACAAATTTATTTTACCACATTATGTATCGTTTAATATGTTTTTAAGCGTATATTGAAGCTACAAAAAGTCGAGACGCTGGATACTGTTTTTTCCAATGTGTGGGGACGAAAGATACTTGAGGACTCGGACTACGACGCGTTAACAGAGGATTGAACTTGTACGAAATTTGTATGTTGCACAAAAAGGAATAGTCTAAAGTAAAAATAAAACGAAATATTGAATACACGGGAGTTATATAAATATAGGACCATATAAATGTTTATAAAAATGAACAGTCTTCCGGAGATTTTTAGTCTTCTGTGATGATACTTGAGGCCATGTCAAGTTCGCCTTTCATAGGTTTCTTAATGCCTTCCTACGTTGCTGCAAAGAAAACGTTAATTTATTAAGATATATATACAAGCCGATTTGATTCTCCTTCTTATGATATTGAAACGTTCGATACCGGTAATACCAACGCACGTTTCTAGTCCGTCATCGAAGAAATTGTGGATACAGAGCTCCTCTGGCTAGCTGCGGAATCGTAGGCCTCGTATGCTGGTCCCAAATATCTCTCTTTGGAATATCTTTCACGTGGCTGCAATCTATCAGGCCCACACCTTTTCCCCCGATTTCTGTCCCGCCTGCTTCCCAAACCGCCACATTTGCACTTCCTCTTCCTCCTCCTCCTCCTCCGCCTTCTTCCGCAACCTCTGCTTCGCTTTCGTCTCCTCCTCCGCATCGTCTTTTTCTTGCACCTGCAGAACCTCCTCTTCCGTTTCCTACGCTTTCGTCGCTTCTTCTTGCACTTGCAGCCCAGCTTTCGCTGAATCTTATTCTTCCGACAAACGTCCAACAGATTCACCTCCTGCTCGGCGATCTCTTGGCATTTCAGGTCGTCACTCATAGGCAGAATGTAGTGGTCGCCAGTTTTCTTCAGGAAACCGTACGCCACGCCGCGTTTTAAAGCTGTTTGTATCTATATTTACGAGGAATTAATGCTAGAGGAGGCTGCTACAGTCTGAGCCAAATATGTTGGCCGGTCACGTGGTTTTTTGCTCCGCCTCTTTTCGAGAAATGAACATTAATTTAGGTACACGTTCATATTTCTCTGCCACCAATTTCTTCACCTATTTTTTTTTTTTTCAATTCTACTTGAGAAGGATCTCTAACTTTTTTATTGCTAGAGGAGGCTGCTATAGTCTGAGCCAAATATGTTGGCCGGTCACGTGGTTTTTTGCTCCGCCTCTTTTCGAGAAATGAACATTAATTTAGGTACACGTTCATATTTCTCTGCTACCAATTTCTTCACCTATTTCTTTTCTTTTTCTATTCTACTTGGGAAGGATCTCTGACTTTTTCATAATTGAAGAAAAATTAATGTGATCGTTTCATTTGACGCATTAAAATATATAATATTTAATTTAGAGAA
>NW_017100137.1:1595318-1600151 GCF_001263275.1 Habropoda laboriosa | reverse complement strand
AGAAAAATCGCCAACCTGACGGCGCGCTGTAGTTGAAGGGACATCGTGAACGGACGAGAGATAATGCAAAATTTCTCGCAATGTCGAACCTTTCAGTTCGCGAAGATTTTTGATCGCCGTAATGATCAGTGCAAGGGTTTTCGCCGAATCACTCACCATGATTGCGCATCACCTTTAAGCTACTGATAAATGAAACGAATTCATAATTGAAATTAAGTCAAATCACCGCCGTAATTATAAATGATGATCAACCGGTGTAAGAAATAATTTGAAAAATGATTACTCGTCCATGCAGTATGGAATATGTTGAATCAATTTAAATTATTTTTGTAAATATGAAATATGAAAAGAATATCACAGAATTGTGAAAAGCTGAAAGTGCGTAGAGGAAGGAAAATTTTGAAATATAAAAAGTCATGCCATATACCTTAACAGCGATGATAAAATGGCGCACAGGCGCGTCCCTTATTTGTACTAACTCCGTTCATTGAGATACAACCTTCAATCTATGATTTGACATTCCTAGTTAATTAAAAAGCTTAAAAAAAAATATACGAGAAATTTTACGATGAAACGATAAATCAAAATGTTCTTATGTCACATTGCTGATGAATAACCGACGAACGATCATCGACTTTTACAAATGAACGATGATATTTCGAGCATAATCGAAGTACCTTCGTTTCTCCAGCATGTATCAATGCTAGAAAAAGTCACACGCTCCAATGATTGACGAAGCTGATAATTCAAATCGATCGTTTCGTAAAAAGTGGAACTTATAACACGTGGAAGATTAGATACGATAGATTTCCTTGCCGCTTTCAATACGGAATCGATGATCTTACGGTAAATTTTGCATTTGGGGAATTCATTTGCCCGACGTATTAACCAGTTATTGTACCAAACAAATTAGGAAATGTTTCGTTACGATAAGGGAGTCAAATTTGTGAAACCGAAATTTCGAATTTGGACAGTTTTTACGACAATTACCGCGATCGTAAATAAATTCGATAAATTAATGCACGAACTCCGAGATATTTGTTCATTGTGAAATGAGAAAGAGATTTATGTATATTACGAAGATTCGAAAATACAGGGTTTAGCTAATTTATCACGAAGCGTTGCTTTAAGCAACTAATTCAAATGGAAATACATCGAAGTGAAAGATGTATATTTCGTAATATTCGAGAGTAAGATATTTATGCGCTATTATTTTCAGATTGTTATATTTCACGTGGCCCAGGGGCCGTTCATCGAAATATTCACGCAATGCGTGACCCACGGATTCTACACGGAACCATGGCAAGAGCAACTTTACGTATCCCTCAGTTTGTTCTTTATGTTCCTTCTACCTCTAGCTATTCTTATCACTACGTACGTTTCCACCGTAATTACAATCTCTCGTAAGTGTATTTTAAATGTAAATCTGACAGTGACGGTACAGATTTAATTTTCCATGCACACTTTGCTTGCACTTGTCGCTTTTGTTTTAAGTATTAGCATTGAAAACGTAAATACGAACGATTCGTTCGATTTGTGTAACGAAGAAACTAATTACAGAAAGCGAGCGAATGTTCAAATTGGAATTGACTAGCAATAACACGTCTCACATGAACGGTGACATAAATAGGAGAAAATTAATGCATCGAGCAAAAACCAAATCGTTGAGAATCAGCGTAGTCATCGTAGCTGCTTTTGTCCTTTGGTGGACACCGTATTACACAATGATGATTATTTTTATGTTCCTTAATCCTGATAAGCATGTAAGTATCTTGTACATTATATGTGAAGGTACTTAGCTTCTACGTTCAACCACCAGAGGGGACGAACCATTGACCTTTCTCTCGCTGGTCCTCGCCGAGGCTCCTAGTAGTATACAGGGTGGGCCACGTAAAACAGACCACCTAATTATCTTCTCTAGCTATGGGAAAATTGTTATACGTAATTTAGATAGTTTCAAAGAGAAAACAATAATGAATAAGATGGAAAAGAAATTTTTTTTTATAAATGCCATTTTTTCTGTTTTCTACATCTACAAAAAAACTACTTATATCAAATTATATGCCCCTCGAAAGCATTCAATTTTTACTTGAAACATTTTTCGATATCATCAACAGTTTCGTAGATATTCGAGGGGACTGGTTTAACTGGGACACCTTGTATACAATTTCTAACCTACATCTTTACCGTTGAGTTCACTACGGAACCCAAGACGAAACGCACCTTCCTTTCTCTTTCCTTTTTCGCCTATCCTTTCTCTATTTATTTCCTCCTTCGATTACCACCGTCATAAATTAAATTTGTCGAAATATTGTCTATTGCCTATTCAATTCATTCATTGGAGTTACACCTATCCCGATATCATTTGTTGTGATTTTGTATTACACATATACCTAATTATACTTATGTTGATTTAGAATACGAAAATTGATCGATTTACGGACGGAAATAATTAACGAGGTATATTAATAAGTCTCTGACTCTTTTAGCTAAGCGAGGAATTACAAAGCGCAATCTTCTTCTTTGGAATGAGCAATAGTTTGGTAAATCCTTTAATATACGGCGCGTTTCACCTTTGGCCAAGGAGAAAGCGTCAAAGGTAGGTTAACGTTACGAAAAATAATCAATTCATGAGAATTTTACTTTTTATCGATTGTAAGAGTTAATAAAATGAAGAAAATAATTTGTGTAAACGATGTCGTATGAGTTATTATTAGAATTGTATTCAAACATGCTTTATTCTTTTTCGCGATTTTTAGGGAATTATCTACGACACAACGTAGGCTCACGCCAACAAGCAATGGAAGTAACTACAGACGAGAATCACGAGAAACACGCATACCATTTTTGTCAAAAAATAACTCAAACACTAGCATATAAGGATTAACGAGATGGTCGAATGCAGATCGGATTACATATATTGATCGATCTCTATCGCAAAACGTGAACTTTTGCATTGGACTCTTAGAAAAGTTTAAGAAAATGATGAAAATATGTATATAATGTTACGTATATGTATATGTATATACACATTATGTATAGTTACTATAAAATAAAAGTCCTCCTGTGTTTTATTCGAATTTAAATTACAGAATTTGGAATTCGATTCACAGATTCTTGGAATATTTGTTATCCCACTGTTAGCAAAAATACGTTTTCCTTTTGTAAATATGCATGTAAGTAATACAAGGAACAAACTTACGAAAAAACTTTCTATTTACTCCGATAATTATTAATTAGGAACTTCCATTGAAATTACGAATAATTATGTGGAAACTTATAACCATTAATTTCATGAAAAAATGAAGCAACAATTCATCCTGATAATTTGTAACATATGAAGATAAGTATCGTGTAAAAATAATTTGAACAGTTAAACAATTATACTATTCTTAATCCAGTTCAACACAATTAATTTAACGTAATTATTTTATTAATTATCGTTAATTTGTCAAATATGACGTTTCATAATAATTTATCGATAAAATATCGATGTCTACTATTATAGTTGTAAAGAAATTCAGTTCCTTTTATGTCATGTTATATTGTTACGGTATCATGTTAGATGGCTCCACATGACATGAACTTAGGCGCGCCAAATTCAAACTGTCAACTGGTGCAATCGAAGCAACAAACTAAAGCTTGTTAATACTTTCGCGAATTACTACTTAACGACGCTCACTAAATAAATATAGATTTCGGTTGCTTGGCATCAAAATATCGCCAATATGTAAGACCACTCGTTCTTAATAAGCTAGGAACTAAGCATAGGATAATTTATATTATTGGATATTAATATTATATACATCTTGGCGTCGCTTCGGCACTCATTGGCATCTTAGCGCCAAAAAGGATCAGTCGCATTATTTAAGTATTACAATTTTGTAAAGTAAATTAGTAAATTAATTTCGTAGCGGGGAATAAATTTTCTTTTATCTTTCTTTAACCTTTCTTTAAAACTGATATTACACTTGAAGAGTACCCACATCCCTTTTTTATCGAGTTTGGAACCAGACACGCAATCGAACGCGAACAGAGCGAATCAACGCTCCACGGGCGGGAAACCCATCATTAGCGCGAAAATCCCTGCAACGCCACGCAACAATATACTATATGTTTTGTGTATTTATTGTTAGTTTTAAAACAAACTCATTCCTTTAAGAACTTTGATATCAAGCATAACTATATACTTCCCGTGGTAAGCCTTATTCTTTTACAAAAAGAAATTATTGTCCTAATTGCTTATATTTCTCATAAAATAAATAAGAGAATTTAATTAAAATATTTAACGAATAAACTTCAAAATCTTATTGGCTTATTGTCTTAAAAAGCCAAAACTGACTAATTCTTATTGACTTATTTTAACCGCGTTCTAAAACACGTTCTTTTCTATACCCTGATTCGTTAAGCCACCGTAAAACTGTGAAGTTACTAACAGATACCTTCATGTGGCTATAATACGTAGTTAGTTGGAAAGGTTAGTTTAAAAATGGAAGTTTAAGTTGTGTGTTTCATGTTATGTGTATCATCATTATATTAATTAAATAAATAAACATTTCAATCATCTGAATAGTATTTTTCACATAAGTTTTAGATTGTAATATATGTAATTCGTATTTCATATGTAACATTTTTGAAGGAGCATGTAAAATATAACGTAACCTATATAAACTTAGTTTAGAAAAAATAATTGTAAATTGAATATTAAAAACAAAATGACCAAAATATATTTTAATTAATAGTTTTACACAATCTCCTATTCACAAAAAATAATTGTAAAACCATGATAAAATTATCGCGACATAGTTGTCAAAAATATAAATAACTCTTACT
>NW_017100137.1:1585411-1594549 GCF_001263275.1 Habropoda laboriosa | reverse complement strand
CAAAATAGTTATTTATTATTGTTATTTTTAAAAATTTTATTTTTCAGAGATAACTGTAGTCATTGTAGATTTAAACGAACGAAATTTACAGCTTTATTAATTTAAAAAAGAAGAAAAATATTAGTAAGTAATATGCTGAACGAGAGTTTATTGAATGATAGTTTACTCTCTCAAACATTAAATACTGTTATAAAACTAGAAAATGGAGAAAATGAAGTATTAACTCCAAATATTACTGTGAAAAATTCACCAAATGAAAAAATTAATGTTAAAACAGAAATTAAAGTAGAAACTGAGCATGTTGATCTAAATGTGACAGCTAGTAAAGAAAATGTAATAAATCACAATAATAATAGTAATAATAAATTAACAAATGGGAGTCAAATTTCAGTTCGCAAACTAGAAGATTTATGTGAATTCTCCCCAAATGCTGTTAAAATAGAACATTTAGAAAATACAGAAAACATCAAAGTAGAAAATACAAATAGTTCACAAACTTCTAGTAATGTAAATATAGATTTGTATGAATGGTATTCAGGAAATATTAAAATTTCACAAGAAACACCTATTTCATGTAAAATAGAAAACTTCGATTTTAGTGATGATGGTACATCTAATAAGCAAAAAAGAAGAAGACTTCATACAGATACTGAAAATTATGATATATTATCTGATGTGATTAAAAATGAATTATCCAATACTGAATTATATGACATAGAAGTTACAGACATGCTACATGATATAGATTCTCTGATGGACTTTGAAGAAAGTAAAACATTTCCAAATTTTTTTTGTTCAACAGCTAATGATAGCATTGAAATTGACAATAATATAGAAATATCTCAGCTTTTAGAAGTTGATCCCCTTGCTATTACTGATTGTGATGAAGATAATACAATTGTTGAAGATCAAATAAATGAAAACAAAAGAACAAAACGGGTAAAGGTTGTATCTAAGCCAAAAAAATTGTCTGGAAATATAAAAAATAAGACTAAAGGTACAAAAATTACTATTGAAAAAACTGCTGATGTGGATTATGATCATATAAAAGAAATCTTAGGAACTTTGGACATTGACCTAGATATAAAAAAAGAAGAAGAGGTAAGAAAGGAAGTAATAGAAGAAGAGGAAAGAAAGGAAGTAATAGAAGAAGAGGAAAGAAAGGAAGTAATAGAAGAAGAGGTAAGAAAGGAAGTAATAGAAGAAAAGGTAAGAAAGGAAGCAATAGAAGAGGTAAGAAAGGAAGTAATAGAAGAAGAGGTAAGAAAGAAAGTAATAAAAGAAGAGGTAAGAAAGAAAGTAATAAAAAAAAAGGTAAGAAAGAAAGTAATAAAAAAAGAGGTAAGAAAGGAAGTAATAGAAGAAGTAAAAGAGGAAGTGAAAGAAAAAGAAGAAGAAATATCCAAAGATGCACTAAAGGTTATTATTTAAATCAACATACTTTATACTCTATATATATCAATTATCTTATTATTTTATTATTTTTCTAGAAATTATATAGTCTAAAAGTAAACATAATACACAAAGTACCACCACAACATGACATTGAAGGTGTATTAGGCACAAAGCCATTAACAAAAACGCAAAGAAAGCTATTTTTAAACTATGGACCATTAAAAGATGGTGTATTTACACCTAATGAGGATAAAATTATTAAAGAAAATTGGAAAACGTTTTGTGAAGTATGTCTAATTAATATCACATGTTTCTTTTTATTGATAATGTTTTTTAAATGCAGGTTCATGATTGGAATCCTAAATATGTGCAACCATTTCTTTGCATGACAATTAATGGTCAATTTTATATAAAAAGCTTAGAGCAGAGGAAAAAATTTGCTCAGTTTTTAGCAAATGGAATACCATGGAGATCACTGTATAGTGTATATCACAGATTTAAAAATTTGCATAGGAAATATGAAAAAAGTTTTCATAGGTACCATATAAAAAGTTAAAATATCCTTTATTTAGCTGCTGTATAACCTATATTCCAATTATATGACATATTTTTATTATATTTTTATAGATACACACCAGCTGAAGATCAAACAATTTTATCCTACATGAAAAAAGGTAGGAAGAAGAAGAAGCATACAAAATACGCGGATTTAAGTAAAATATTAGGTCGTACAAGCCACTCAATTTGGATGCGGTATCAATTGCTTCAAAAAATGCAGAAAGATGGTAAAAAAGAATGTGAGTTTTTTTGAATGTAGAAATGCAATTCTTGAAAGATATTCAATCTTGAACAACAAACACAATTTAATTTCATTCTATTGTAGCAATGTATGATGTTACATGGACATTGTCTTTAATTGGTACATTTATAAAAAATTTAATGAATATAACTTTATGTAACAATGTAAAGGATTTAAAAGATGCTATTATTCCAAAACCAGTCTGGCTGAAATTAGAAGAAAAGCTAGGCATAGGCTATAATCTATTGAAATTATTCTGGTGGAATCAGTTGCATGCACAATTATTTTCTACAGAACCTATTTACTTAAATGACATAAAAATAAAGTTAATCGAATAGTAAGTTATTAGATTTTATTAATTGTTTAAAAATTTATTGAGACAAATTTACTTTAAGTAAAAAGTTGAATATAATTTTAACATTAATTATCATTCTCCGACAATAAATATAACAATTCTGCTATATTATAAAATTATATTATAGCGTTTACGGAAAAGGAATTTCGAATACCCGAGAAATAGTCTGGCAGGATGTTGCAAAATATTTTGATGGAATTACTAGTATCTTTTTGTGTAAAGTATTTTATTATCTTGTACATAAAGCGGCTGTAAAAATAAGTACAACAGATTTTCCTGGTGAGTTTATAAAAATAAGTAAAATACAAACATTAAAGTTTTTTGTTATATAACAATAATTTTAACTTCACACTTTTCAGCTATTGTAGAGTACTTATATAATAGGGAAATACGTTATATAAAAAATGAAGTGATTGATAGATTTCTTCCTAGACTCTCTTATGATAACGAGAAAGTTGACTTTGTAGACGAAGGTAACGAAATACAATAAATGAACAATATTATTACAAACTTAATACAGCAGTTTAGAAATTAACTGAAATCTCTATATACCTTTCCATGTAATTTAAGTTATAAATATTTCCAATAAGACAGAATGACAATACAATTTCTGAAATTTATAATTTAAAAAAGTATGTTTAATATTTACATATATTTTTGAAAAGGCATCATAATTTATTCAATAATGTTTATACATTATACATACATTTCAATAATTTTCTTGTACAATTCACAAAATGCAGAATTAAACTTTATTATACTTCTTTGATTCTTTCTCCTGTGCCTTTTCTTTTGCTCTTTGATATAAAGATACAAGCTTACCTTCTTTAGCAAGCATTTTGAGCAATTCCATTATTAAAGGTAAATAATTATGCTTCCGTCTGATATTTTCGATTTGATATCTTTTAGATTTTCGAATTTCTTTCTCTATTAGCGTCTGTAAACGTTCCAATTCTGCTGGATCGCAAACATTGGCCTTTTGTCGTTCATACAGTACTTTTCTATCGGTTACTATAGCCATTAAATTAAAGTGTATTTCTCCTTCATTATATCTACAAATATGAATTATAGAATTTCCATATAAAGCAAATGAGCATAAAAATTAATTGTATAGAATATACTTACTTGTTTATTCTTTTTTGTATTATGGGTTTTGCTGCTTGAACCCATTGATCTCCAAGTGGACAAGGACCTAAATCCATTGGTCCATCTTTTAGTCCATCTAATTCATATAAGCGTCCATCAATAGGAATATAACTAACAAAGTGAAATACATCATCATCCTTAGATGCATGTTTGGAATCATATTCAAATAATGTTTGTCTGCAATGAATAATACTTATATTATATCATGTAAATGGTCCACATTTAACATAACTAATATATACACAGATTTCTGCATTAAAAGTACCTTGAAAAAGAATTATGTACTTCTCTTATTACATCAGAATTACTAAGAGCAAGCCCTCTCATATTTGCATCAAAACTTTGACAAAAATTTTTAAATTCTTCCAAATTTGGTCCCAATGATATATCAGAATGTTTACAATTCAATAGTACACTTAATATTGCTTGTGTTGCACATGCATTATTAATCACCTAAAAAAAGGATTTAACAGTTTTACTTTATAAACCACAAAATAACATAATATAAACTGTAGAAAATACCTGTTTTGCAAAAAATATTTTGTCCAGTCTATTATCTAAAACAATACTTCCTGAAGGTTCATCATCTTGCACCCATTTGAATAAAAATATCAAGCCATGTATAGGCCTAATGAATAACAAAATTATTATTAACAAATGTTAATATTTGTATAAAAATTATACAATTATTTACTTTGTAATCATTAAGTTTACACCATTAAAAATTCATACTTTTGTTTACTATTAGACAGATTTTCTAGAAACAATTGTTTCACGTTTCCACTTTAATAATTGAACGAATTATATTATAGCTTAAAATATTCGCTAACAATCTTGTACGAAATAAAAAACAAATTTGATCGATACTTTGAATACAATATCGAATAGGTTATGTCATACAAGTTGAGTACTTACTTCAAATTATCAAATTGGTCATCATCCAAACTCCATAATTCTTCCACTTGGGCACCTTGCACGCCTTTAACAAAAAGAAATTGTATTAAACACGCCCTAAATACATAATCTTATAAAGAAAAAAAATGCTACAATTGGTAAAGGTTCGAAGCAACTGTCAATAAACACAGATCTTTTATTAATATAACTATACATGAATTGTTTTTAAAACATGTGTATATACACAATCAAACTTTACCAAATTCTTTTATTAACTCCGTAAAAACACCAGGATCGCTTTCAATGAGACACCAATTGCCCGCTGAGTCCGCCATGTTTCATTTATTTTCCACACTTCAAAAAATAATACTCATTCGCTGTTTCTTGCAACCCATTTGTGGAACAATTTGGGATTACCTACAAAGCGAATTGTATTGAAATGCCACAACGTAACGAACGTTGTTTCTTTCATTTATATCCAAAACAATTTTACAAAAATTAAATTGAATTGCCATCATAATCCTATTTTGAAGCTTATTTAACCACATTTTATTGCGACTCAACAAAAGAAATTAAATAGTTAAGCAATATAAATTTGCATTCAGATAAATTTAACAGTTCAACATGAATATAAAGTACTATTACCATTAAAATTGCATTAAATAAAAATATTCACGATGGATTATTAAAATTGTTTTAGTTTTAATAATATTAAAAGTTTCCTTATAAAAATATTTATACAAAAATAGTTCCATTTTCCATTTTTTTATAATTTTTTATTACTCTACAGACAATATCTTATAATTAATAGTGGCTGATTAAATAATCGTAATAAAGGAGTGCATGTAGCGTCGTAAGCATAAAAGTTTTACACAAATTGCCAGCACAGCCTGATTTATTAAGTGGTTGGAATAATAAAACATGAAAAAGTTATATAATCCTTTCATAATCATCAATTAATATTATAACGCTAAAGTACAATTTACACTATGTACAAGCAATAAATTAATTAAATTTTCAAAATATATTAACTATCGTTGACATTGCTCATCAATTCACATTATTAATAAGTTGTTCAACAAATAGTATACATTAGATTTACAACAAATTTTAGAATATAGTTTATGCGAGTGAAGGTACAAGATAATGATATATATAGACATATGAGTTAAAATAATTTGAAATGAAAAATTTTCGACTACTGATAATGTGATAGAGAGAACTGGTTAAAAAAAATTATAAAAAAAGGGTATCAATAAGCCACACATATAAAGCCAAATGGACATACACCGGCGATACATTTGAACTATTTTTATTTTTATACTTTATAGATAAATCTTGTATTAAATTTTTAAATCCAATTTATTCATAAGTGATCGGAAGCAGTGATAGCATTTGACTCAAAATATTATTGAAATGCTCTTACTGAAATATTGTAATGTGTGTAATGAAAATCGCACAAATCTATGACTATATGCAGGTTGTATATATTAACATTTTTCGTTGAAGCACCTAATATTGCATTGTTTGATTTTGATATTAGTTATTATTTTCTGTTTGACATAATGACGACAGAATATCTTCATACCGTCGCATATTTGTTTCGAATGTTTCCAACTGTTTAGTAAGATCTCCCACTTGCTCTGCGAGTGTTCTTTCCTCCATAAAAGCTTGAAGTTGCGGTGCACTTTGACATTCACGATAAAATGTTCCCAAGTCGCTATTGGTGTTTGTTACAGCGAAAGGAGTTTTCTACAATTACAAAATTTGAGGAGTTTAGACAAATCAAACATTTCTAATACATTATAAAGATAGGAACGTTAATTACCAAATCTACCATAATAAAATCGTCGTTGGCACTGGTCATTGAGCAACTACTTCTTCTTGATCCATTTTGAGAGTTGCATTTCGATGTTGTGTTATCATTTGTAAGTCTTTCATTATTTCCATTGCTGCTATCTGTAGTGGTAATTGTTGTTGCAGTCTTTGTATTTGTAGTCTCAGCCACTGAGGCTGGGGGAGGTGAAGTTTGTCTAGGAGTTAGTAAAGAACTGAAAGGTACATCTGGTATAACAAAGTCCTCTTCATTAACAGTAACAGGCTTATTAACTACAAACGCTCCAACTTTGATAGTATCACTGAGCGATTTTGACGTTTCTTCGCTAAAACATAAATACAAGTTATGGATATATTTTTGATGCAAATTAAATCATAAAAAAATATCTGACCTAAGTAACTCACCTTTGTTGATATCTTGCATGACGAGGGCTTAAGTCAGAATGAAAATGATCACTTTTTAACATTATTGAATCACGACCAGTATGAGTAGGGGATATAGTCATTTTTGTTCTATATGATACTGATAAATGAATTGTCCCCACAGGTGTACACAACTGACCCACCCTAACATGTTTATAATTATCACCTATAAAAATAAAAATAAAGTAATCTTATTATTAGATGTAAAATTAAATTATCAAAATTATTACTATAAAACATCTAAAAAGAAATATATCAGATTCTGATGTAGAATTAGATAAATTTGTACCTAATGTATGTAGCTGTGGTTCTCCCATATAAATTCTATAACAAATAACATAGGAGTCTGGACCTTGTCTCCTACTTAATTTGTAAGCTGGAGTAATTCTTGACACAGATAATAACGATTTCAGTAAAATACCCATTCTGTTATATACTGTGTAGGTCACTCTTACAGTGGGATCACTATGTTCTGGTAAAACACCAAGGCTCCATGTTTCTAAAACCATTGTATCACCTTCAATGGTTCTTAATGAAATTTCAATGCAAAGAGGTATGGTTGAATTTACTATTTCTCCACATAGTGCCCTCTTAGCTTCAGCCAAAACCTCTGGTACATCATGAATAGCTAAGTTGAACTGTACAACGAAAGGATACATATGTAGAAAACTGTAAACATTTTGATTAAACCATTATAATTAATCTAAGCTTAATTATGTTTTTAATTAAATATCACAGTTCAATGGTAATCTATAATTTATATCACATGATCTTAAGTTTTCAGATGTTTTTATACATATTCGAAATGAAACCGAATAAAGTACAGTACAGTGAAGTACAAAGTATGCATTACATAGAGCATACATAAATTTTGTAAAAAAAATTTTAAAGAAGATAACAAGAAATATATAAATATCTACAACATATATATTTAAAGTTACCATAAATAGAGGAACTTACCCAATCTGTTCCAGATGAATTTGGCTTGCACTTTGTGCTGACCTTTTCACCTGACCTCGACTGCACTATAATTTGAGCAGCTTTCAATGCCAAAAATTTTGTGAACTTATCCAAGTCCTTTTTATCTTGCATGTTCAGTTTTAAGGTAGACATTTTAATGCTGTTATTTTTTATTAAATTCTTTTCAAAGAAACACAGATGTCCAATTAAAAACATCGGATTTCACTAAAATGAATAGAATTTTGAATATGCCAAAGCACCTCCTCCAGCTGTCTGTAAAACTACATGGTGAGATCGTTTTTTACACTCGCACGTGTAAACCATCGCACTTTAATTGGCAAACGATTCCTCTTCTTTCTATGATTTGCTAATACAGATATTCCAGCCAAAAAACAATAATTTAACAACAGCATGGACATCATATCGCTGCATTATGTTGCGTACAGTTGCGTGGCAAGTGATATATGCAGGGTCGATTCGATTTTATTAGTTAGAACCTAGTCTATCGTTGACCAAGTGTAGAAACTAATTCGAAAATATCATTCGAATTGACTGATCAACGTGAATATCGCTTTTCTCGAACAATACGTACAACTATCGAATATAGTTCTTATTTCACTATTTTTATGACACACTGTGGATCGATCGTGTTTCGTATCGCAATTACCTTAAGATAAGAAGCGTCCACATGAATAACATACAATCACCGATTCGCTGAGTCAGCGGTAAGTTTAATTCTTTATATATCGTTCACATTTATATACGAAACAAGGAAGATAGAAATGACGACAAACACTTCCTTGTTAAGAGTTCAAAGTTTGTGAATTTCGCACCGTAGAATCGAGTCGCGTTCGAAAAAGAACTGCCAACATTGTCGGTGTACTATTTTATATTTTACGTACATTTTATATTTTATGCACGATAAACGAGTGTAACAACACTATTAATATACGTGGTTTTATAAACCATAATAAAATGTCGAACAATCACTGCCTGATATCCTACTTGATCGTAGATTAATTTTGTGCGACAATCTTCATTTAGATTATTGTATCCTGTTGATGTTCTATCAACTGATTGGTTGGTCGCATAGTGCTAAACAGCTGATCAACCGAAGTATTATGTTCAAAGTGTGGTACTACTTGTATCTCTTTTTTATCTGCTAGGGAAATTTTTCTATTCCCCTATATTTTTCGAGCATTCTTATTGCTGCAAAAAGTTTAGTTATACTTCATTTTGTTGAAATTATTATAAAATATTTTATTTCATCTTTTCGTTGAGTGATTTACAAATTAAACTTCATCAGATAAATTATTGTTTAACTATTATA
>NW_017100137.1:1562810-1585044 GCF_001263275.1 Habropoda laboriosa | reverse complement strand
TTTTAAGATAAAAAAAGAATTACCGCCAGATGCGTCAACGATTTTGAAGTACGCTCTTCTATTAATGTATGATTTGAGGTCTATTTTATAACCATAAAATTTTCCTTCTATCTGCGATGTTCATATTTAGTGCTTATGTTGCAAATGCACAATGGCTTTCGCAGAAACTTTATACGCGACAGTTACAGTGGAATTTTGTTAATGTATGTATATTGCAATATACGCGTGCGCGTTCCATGCATTGAGTTACCTTTGTGTACAATTACAAGAAATTTGAAGGAAGGCATAGAGAAGAAGTGGGAAGAAAAATGAGAGTATATATATGTACATTGTACGATTGCGCATAGAGATGTGAGGGATGAGATAATAAAGGCCGATACAACAGTAAGAGTAGTTTATTAAGCATTACGCACGAATTCTCAGTGATGTAATGATACCACGTGACTCGCCACATGGATGTTGAATGTGGCATGTCACCTGTCTGCTCTATTTTGTCTACACCAAAATTAAACGTAAACATTGCGTTTAAAATATTACTTATTTTAATAATATTTATTCTGTTCTAGAATTACATTCTTTTAAAAATAGTAATTTAACTTTACATCATTTGGAATGTCATTCAGGCATAACAGAGATGAAATAAAAGATGATGTAAACAGAGTAGAAAATAACGTTTCAGGTTACAACATCATCTTTATGGTATTGTACAACGCTTAATTATTAACTTATTTCATAATTTTGTTTTTTCAAAGCGGAGCATTATTTCTACCATCAAAAAGTTTCATATTCGTTTGTTTCTCGGTGTAGTAGTAATTTTTAAGGAATCGAAAAAATATTTTTACGTCAAGGATATGAACGGAAGGAAAAAGTGATATTCATTTGCAAATCATAATTTAAATTGAAGGGGTGTTTCTTTGAAATATTGCTGTTATTAACAACCTAATTAAGTATGTCATTTTATATTATTTTAAATTTAATTATGAAAATGAAACTAACATGAAAATAACAAATAGTTGTGCGCAATATGCGTAATGATTAATATAAGAAAGCCGTTACTTTTATGGTGGACTGTACAGTCACACCACACAGCATGCCAACTGCAATGGAAATTTCCACTGAAGCAGTCGGTTGCCACCGTCTTGTAGACGCTTCGTAGCCGCGCCTAAAAACCAGATTGCGTCCGCCGGGAGACTAAACCGAAGGCCGTTCTTACCTTTTTGATCGATTAGTTTCGATTGGTTGGACTTGCAGTTTTCCGGGTCACCTAGTAATTTAAGTACATCCCTTTCGAAACAACTCGTAATTGCAAACCTTATTATTCTCTTTTCATATAATAAATGACAATGTTCTATAGCTGATTGTGAGAGCCAGCTGTGGACTTTATAAATTTCAAATCAACCAACAATTTCTGTTAAATTAGTTATTTTACTTTTAATTAATATTGTCCGTTTGATCTTCTATAATTTTAGTACAATTAAAGTCAATTGTAAGAATTTGTTTTGTCATATCTTTCTAGCTTTATGTAGTAATTTATGTAACAGTAATTTTTGAAAGATGAATACATATATTTTTATTCGTCGTTGTACAAGTATGCAATAATTAAGCAAAATAAAACTTGTTAAATAAATAAAATTTTGGTAAAGGCTAGTAGAAGCATAATGACATGGCGAAATAGAATATGAGATATCTATTCCGGTTGAGTAACATTTAATGAAATTGTTAAAATACACAACCACCGTTCATTGGTGTTCCTCTTAATAAAGCTCGTATCTGTATACCGCAGACAAGGTTTCCTGCGACTATGACTCAGGAGTGCCATTATCAGCGTACAATGTTTCCATTAGTGGAATTTTTGGCGGCAATGACTGAATACATGACTATAGCAAGTGAACCTCGTTTAAAAATAAAAAGTCATGATATATTTATGTACTAATTATAACAACTCGTACGTGCTAAATTAGGTAGAATAATTCGGTTAAACCCGCTCTATGAATGCAGATGCATTAATTTCATCACAAATAGGCTGTGATTACAGATATAGAAATATAAACACAGCTGTGATTACAAATTGACTTTATTATTAGAACAGGGCATATACATTTTGATCGAAGATAAATTTCATTCAGATGAATATATAAAAGCTGCTTTAATCTTCATAATAATTTAATACAATTCTTACTTTTACCTTCAGTATCACTTCATGCGTAATAAAGTTAACTCTAACCGAAGACAACAATATATATTACGTTCAGTGTAACATTATTCGACATGAAAATGTAAAATGTTTTATGCGAACAAAGTGCAAAGGGAAATCGCGATATAAACGAGACCACGAAACGGCCATGAAATGACGTAAAAGGAAAGAACGCGCTTTCGACTTTTCTCTGACGTAAAAAACGTTTCATCTTGGGAGGAAGCACGCTAGGAATTTTAAGCTCGCAACGTCGTCGCGACGTCTCAAGAATAGAACACTTCGTGCCCGACCAACGTTATATAGAAACGCCGCATACTTTTGGTAGGAAATGTACCCGGGGGTCGAGGGGCCTCGCGTGGCCTGGTCCCCTCCCAAGATAAGAAGGCCTCAGGGGCCCGGTTGGACGTTTGCCATACCGTTTGCAAGACTTCCACGCCTTTGTATTAGAAATGTACGCCGTTCGATCAACTCCATGCACGCACTTGTATTCGGTACGATTAAAGGTACGTTTTCACGTGACAGTAAATCGTGACTTTTACCGTCATGACACAATATGTCTTCACTTTTGTCATCATGAAAACTAGAAGTTGCATTGTCATGACGCTGGATTTCGTGTCGCGATTTCATTGTCAAATTATTTTGATTTTTGTGTGACATTTGTGGAAACTGCATTGTCATTTGTTGTGGTCCACGTGGAAATACGAGGCTTGAAGTCTTCATTTTACTGATTTTGAAAAAATACAGAAAGTTTGAGGTTATCATCAATTTTTACGAAAAGTACCTTCTCAAAAGAATTTTCATCACTGTAACTATTGAACATACTAACCTCGATTTTTTTTTACTTAATCGTAGAGGATTGACCTTTTCAATCAGTTTTTTGTTTTATTCGTAAAGTGATTTTGCAGTATCAAAGTATTAGAAATACTCTTATTCTGGTAACATTAAATTTTTTAACTAAAACAGCACAAACTTATTCGATAACTTTAATGAATCATTTATAGTGTGTTTAGGTAATCTGCAGTAGGTATGTGTAGGTTTTCTGAATTATTTATAGCTATTGTCGAATGACTAGCCCTCTCTTGGCCATGATTAACAAAAGAGGCAACACGATAAGCGGTGTTTTTCAGATTCCTTCAAAACAAGTTAAGTAGTCACTGTGCATTACATTCCAAAAGAAAGTCCAAATCCGCAACACCGACTTATTCATGTCGTAGCTAAGGGGTAAGGGCTAAGGTTATCATCTCCCCATCAAATACTCACAGTATATACATATATATATATATCCGAAAAACCTAGTAGAAGGGGGGATAGTACTCTAAGCGTTTCTTCAAGAGCACATTGTCACAAAATTATATTATTATTATTCGAAATAGTCTCTTAGTTATGATACCTGTATGGAAATACACTACTTTAGTTAAAATAAAACCGTGCATTCTTTAAATACCCGCAGGTTTCCAATAGTATTTTGTAGTGTGTAGAGATAATTTGTAGTGTATATGTTGTCCGTAACGCATTCCTACAACTATCTTCTGTTCTTGAGGGAAAGAATGTAGATTAATAAATTTACTAAAGCAATCCACCTAGCTCTGGAACGTTAGCTGAAAAAAATATCACGATGTCACGACAGCAGAAGACTTTTAATGTCACGTGAAAACGTACCTTAACCACGTGTAACAACCGGCTGTCGGCTAGGAGAGTTCTCCCTTTATGGTTCGATTCTTCGTAACGCAGTTTGGAGGCGCTAAAGTGGCGGGAGAATCGCAGACGCCATTAGTGGTTATGTTCGATTCGATAGACGCACGAGATAAGTGTAATTTAGCGGCTTCTACTCTTTCATTAAAGTATCTATTGAAAGAAACTTACACGGTACTTTTGCTGCGTTACATTGCAACTTTGTTTCAACGCAAGGGAACGTTAATGTACTTTTATTTCTTTCCGAGGTAAACTTTTAGGTTATTTACTTTTTTGTTGGTAGAAAAGATATTACTATTTAGTTATACGTCTAGGTAGGCATAACGTGTTTCCGCACAGTTAAGTGAGCGATTAACATTCGAATTATGTTAAGTGGACTTAGGCGTTTCACCGAGCGTTAAGAAATTCCAATGATCTGTAAGTGTTGATTTCACGTCGACTGAAACGTCCCATATTTCTAGTAAAATTATCATTATATACATATATATCCATAAAATGACTATTCTTTAATCCGCTAAAAAGTATCTCGCGAGTTATCGTTTGTTGATAAATACGTATTCGTTGAAATTCTTCGACAGAACTCGGCTGTTAATGCACATTTACAGTTGAACAATATTTTTCTTTAAAACAATAAAACGAACAGGCAGTCATTCTCGACGCTAGTTTATGGCAAACCATTAAATTTAACTGACATTGGCGAAACAACGAGGGGACGTTTTAATTTACTCATGCGTATAATAAATTCAGTATATCATGTATATTACATAATGTTTCTTCTAGGCGTTTTAACGAATGCAAATGTATGAATAGAAACACTAATGGTAAAGTCTGGTCGTTGAGAGCGACAGAAATTAGTTTAAAAAAGTTACGATATATTCTTGGAAATGAAAATTTCATAAGCAGCCGTGTTAGACGTGAAGTAGTGACAGGAATGGAAACACTATACCGACGGCGGAAATTCTTGATGCACGTGTTAAAAAAATCCGTCGATACCAGTTCTTAACCGATAAAGTACCGGAAAGTGCAAACTTTGCAGAGCCTCTCTATTTACTTTTTATGTAATTTTATCACGTATAGAACGCCTTCGTGTAAGAATGCATTTACCTCTTAAGGCGACATGTAAGAAATATTTTTGGTACAAATTAAGTTTGTACAGTACAAAAATTAATGGAAAAAATAGTTAAAAATTTTCTCACGAAATTGTCATTGCATATTTGGATGTTTTGTGAAATACATATTCGGTGATATTTTATAAAAGATACAGTTAAAATTTGATTTAAAAATTTTCACTAGGTTTCACGAAATTGCACTAACCAAAATAATGAATTTCTGTTTAAAAATTCTGAAGCTACTTTTCGGTGATTTCTACTGCAATATGTAACAAAATTACAAGCAGAATAGTTGTATATGCTTTAATTCAAAGTATATGGAAGAATTTGCATTTCTTGGGCAGATTAATGAAGCTACATTACACGTAATGAAACGTATCGTGGGCAGAATTGACGACAAAGGAAACGCCATTTGTTTCCTCAGCAAGCACGTATGTACTTAGGTATCTACAATGAGTGATTTACGTCTGAAACGTAGTGCGCAAAACATGTTATTTATTATATACATGAAATATGTGTAGAACACGTGTTTTAGCCAGGGAGTTTTGTCCATGCGAAAAAAATTTACAATTATGGTGTAAGAACGTGTTTCATAGAGGCAAACATTCCGAACAAAAAATGTGATACAGGTATTCTTGCAAGTTTAACCATTTTCAGTCGTTTCCAGTAACGTAACAGTAAACAAAAGTGCTCGAACCTTATTCGAGCAAATTCGTTAACGAAAAATTTCTCTCTGCTTAAGAAATATTTAATTTCATATCAACTTGTAGAAACATAAATTTATAATATATTCGCTGACACAGTATATTATATATACAAATGTGTGCATCTTTTTATATTGTTTACGAAATCTTTCGTGCAACGATGAAATAGCGTAGGAAGATTCCTACGTTAGATTAGCGTGTAATTGCGAGAAATATTCGAGCCTACGATCCGCGTGCTGAAGTGAAGGAACCACGCAAGCAGTAGAGTACAAGGTCAAATTTCGTACGGACGTATCTATGGCGTGAAGTCACGTTTATGACTGCAATATAAGCACGTGCTGCGTCGTATCCGCCGATATTTTACAAAGATAACGCCGCCAAACGACGCTAAAACGGCGGCTGGCTATAATTCGGAATTGATTCTTTTTTTCGCCTGGCTCAACAACGCGTTACTGCGCCCCTGTGTGGACGAAATGGAAAGATGGAGAAGTAGGAAAAGGTTGATTAAAGATTCGATATTTTAATACTTTTTATCTTCTTTAAATGTTGAATATGCGACTCTAAATTTCTGGTATCGAACCGTTTTAAATTTTCACGAGCTCGGATAACAAAGTTGTAAAAGGTGAGCTGTACAATTTTCTTCGCGATTTTCACAAATTAGAATTTTTTCAAAAATACTCAAGTCGTTTGGTCCAAGTTTTAAAAATTTATACTGTTCTAAAAAGTGACCGCAACTGTATAATATTAAAAATACACACAGATGTATTATATTAGAGTGAGAGTATTGTAAAACATTGGAAGCATTTCTCTTGTAAACAGTAACAATAATAGCAGATTTTAAATGAAAATTTGTGACTGCGTTTAATTAAATGTGAAACAATTACGGTGTTTTTTTTTACTTTTACGACGATAAGAGTTCGAGTTAAGTGAGTAATCGTTAATTGAATTGTTAGCTTGGTAAATGTTAAGCAACTCTCGGTACTTTCCTCATGATAACGCCGAAATATTTGAACCGCGTGTTGTGCAATTGCAGAATTACTCGACAGTTTTTTAACATTTTGTAATCGCATTGTAACTCTAGAGGCGAATAATATTTTAGAAAGGTCTCCTTCGACCTAACAGGAAATTTCTAACCTAACCTAAAAAAAATCGCTTAATTCTGTTTACGAGATGTTGAAAATCGATCCGCATTTTCCAAACAGTATCGAAAAAAATTAGTTCCACATATGTTTAATCTTTGGATATAAGAATAAAAAGAAATCAGTTGAATTTTAATCTCGCCTACTTAACGTATTAATTTGTAAGTATAACAGATTAGAGTAAGTTCCTTATCATAAGCCTGATTGTGACTCAAACGATGATAAATGTGTATTTTTATCGGAATTAAGCAGTGTTGGAAGCAACTTAATGCAATTCAATCCGTCTCTTTATATAGTTATCAATTCACCGTATCCCAGGTATAGCACGAAATCGATAAATCTTTGCACGATCATCGATCAATCTCTAGTAACGGCTAACGAGTATAATAAATCACCTGAAAGAGACTACTCTGTTGAGAATGATTTTCACGGACTACAACGATACCATGTGTCATGAAGTACGTGCACGAATTGCAAACTCCCGATCAGCAGGTAGCATGAACGCATCAAATCAATGGAAAGAAATTGATTCGAAACTGAATAAGTGAGAATAGTGTTTAAATATATTGTTGAACGACTAATGTTTTACGTATCCATTAGGTGCAGTCTTTACCTAAATGAATCGGTAACTTTTCTAAAAGAAAAAAAGAAAAACGTACTTTCTGTACAAAATACATACTGAAATAAAACGTTTGATACCAGAAATTTAGAATTAAATGTTCAACGTTTAAAAGAGGTAAAAAGTATACTGTTTAAGTGAATATTTATCTTCTTTACAAAAAAGAAAAATATATACTTTAAATATTCCTTTTCGTTCGTCCCAAAAGCTATTTTTACAAATTATAAACATATCCTCGTTTCATAGTTTTCTCGAAAAATTTGGAAAAGTATCAGTAGGCTTTGCTTAAGTTTCCTCTGGTGTGTGTTAATTTTTGGTAACGTAATTCTTTTGAAAAATTAGATTCGCAATTTATGATTGAACGTTTCGTCGATACCAAAAAGGAAAGAAAATTTTAAAAGCTTTAAACATTGTCAAGTAGAACAGAAAAGGAAGTAAGATGTTTACATAATATCTATTCACAAACACCCTCTCGAATCGATTCTTCAAGTTTTATATGCACGTTACGAAATATCTTACAATATACAGCCAAAAGAGTCTCTGTGTATTAGAATTTATTTAGGGGTGTATAATTTGAACAGAGAAGGTAATAAATAGATAATATTTAAGTTATTTTATTTAGAAATGTAGAATTTACTATTAGCACAGTGGAATGTGATTTGCATTCATTTGTTAACAATTAAACTAAGGAAAAAGGATAATGTAACAGAGACAAGATGAAAAAAAATTGTGCACAGTATCTAATAATTCAGTAAAATGTCTGTAAACCAGGCTTCGAAGTTAAATACAAGTTAATTTCTTGTTTATACATAAGTAGAGAAGACACTTTGAAGTAAGAGCAAATGTTATGTTTCTAAGTAAAATAACGTAAATATTATTTATTTACTACTTCCTCTTTTAAAATTACACAACGCTAAACAAATTCTAAGACAAACTGTAAGATCTTCAAAGCAGTATAACATTTTTAAAATTGGACCGAGCGACTTGAGTTTTCTTTTTTTTGAGAAGTTAGGAGGATTGGTTTACTAGACAACGTGTATAACAGAATTTGAGAAAATTGCAATTGCTGGGAATCACCAAGAGAATAGTAGAGGTCAGTTTTTACAACTTATTCATCAGAGCCTGAAATGAAAATTTAAAACATACGTTCTGTAGATTTATGTCAATTATATACGCGTTGAAAATTTCATTACAATCGGTTAACGTTGCTACGAGCTACAAACGGTTAAAGATCGTGAAAATCAGTTTTTCACTTTCGGTCTATAATTGTAATAAATCTGAAGATTCTTGCATCTTCCGATGCCTGTTGCTTGTTTCTGCATCAACCGATTTCGATCCAATTTTCAACGTGTATACAATTGACATAGATCTACAGAACGTATGTTTTAAATTTTCATTACAGGCTCAGATAAAAAAGTTGCAAAAACTGACCTTTATATACTATCTCCCCGGCGATTTCGAGCAATTGCAATTTTCCCCAAATTTTTTGCACACGTTGTCTAAATAGTAAGCTAATCCTTCCAAATTCTCGAAAAAACTCACCTCATTTTGTCCAGTTTTACAAAAGTTCTACTATTCAAACGGTATCATCGACGAACGGACGAAGTGGCATACTTTTTTGCCGTCGAAAACAAAGTTCAAGGATCAAGGACACGCTTTGGCTATTGTACGAGGGTAGTTTTCACCCTGGCGCGATTTAACCAAATCTGGCCCGGATGCACGTGCGTCCAATTGAAAGGATCCGCGTGGGCGAAGGACCAATATCGTCGTGATACTTTCGCGAACTTTTTGCATGTGTCTGCGTCATCGTCGTCCATCTATCTTATTGCGACCTATATACAGGCCCAGCGGACACATCGATTGCGACAGTGAGGCGCCCTGAAAGTTCTTCTCAGTTAAATCCTGTCCGATTTTCGTTGGTGCGCGCGATATCTGCGACGTAGATCTTCAGACGATTTATCGTCGAGTGATAAACTGGCCATCTGGTTGCGCGTCCTCTACAATGATGTCGATGACTGGAAAATTATCAAATTGAGCAAAAGGAGCGTTTTTTTACATGCTACGCGAATATACCTTGGGCCTGTTCTTACACGATTAACTTCTACACGGTTTTTTTTTTTTTAATACGTTTTGTACACTTTTACACGGTTTTTCTTTCATCCTGCACAGGCAGCCTGGGTCTTTGACGACCCAAACGAAACGAATTTTTATTTCGATTGGAAAAGGTTTTAAACATTTGCACTTAAGGAGCAATAGAGTGCAAGACGAGAGTAACGAAGAAGGCAGTAGAGTCTTTGATGAGTATTCCAGAATTTTTTCAGATTTTTCAAAAGTCTAGAACAGTGAAAAAATTAGATTTGCAAATGAACGACGCAATTTGCTTACGGAGGATTTTGCAATTTGCAAAAATGCACTTTTCTTTTATATATTTATCAAATAAAGTATTTCGATTGACCGCATCTCTATATTTTAAATTGCTTTTTGTACAATTTGCGTTAGATGAAATTTTCAGCGTGTGTATAATTGACATAGACCTAGAAAACGTATTTTTCAAATTTTCATTACGAGCTCAGATAAAAAAGTTGCAAAAACTGTTCTTTATATACTATTTCCCCGGCGATTCCGAGCAATTGCAGGTTTTTCAAAAAATTTTTACACATCTAGTAAACTAATCTTTCTAACTTCTCAGAAAAACTCAAGTCGTTTGGCCCAATTTTAAAAAAGTCATTCCATTTTATAGGGTGTATGAATACTTTTCTCGGTCACTGTGTCAACAATTTAAAAAAAGTTTCAATTCGCATCGAAAGTCTTGAAAGAAATAATAGTAAAAATCGAAATACTTGTTTCGAGGTAATTTATGGCACTCTGCATTTAAAAAAAATACAAAATTAATTACCATTCACCTATAATTCGATTGGGATGCGGAGTATCGGAAGTGAAATCGAAGTACTTATCCTAGAAACCGCGAGAAATTCTTCAACGCTGATAAAGTTTTTTCGAAGCTCCGTTTCCTTGAAGTAATTATCATACCGTGTCTTAGAAATAAAATGCTCGGTGCTATTGATGATTAGAAATCGCCGGTGCGTTGTACGATGTAAATCCTCGCGATGAAATTGGACCAATACGAAACATCCGCGAAGCTCTCGCGAAGGATATGAATTAAACGAAATGTGGAAAGTTCCTTGTCCTTCGCGATCGTGCGCACGATATTCGAGTTTTTGCTCTCGAAATCAGTGCGTTGCATATAACGAAGACTTGGACGCGCGTACTTTCACCAGAAATGAATCTCATCAACGATACGCCATTTTTATTATGCGAATGAAATTTTCGCCGAGCTTCTGCTAGTCTTGTTAAATTATTGTGGGATAGCTGAGAGGCAGAATAAGCGAGAAACGTGCAGAAAAGTAAGGGAATATGGATTGTTTACGTTTCGATTCATGTGCATTTGAATTTTCTCATTATTGATTACTATGACCGTAATGAGGAATGATTGTGATATCAGATGCTCATCTTTTCTCGAATCACATGGTCGTTTTTAATTATTTTTGATAATGTACAATTTATAATATACCGATTTGTGAATAGTGTGCAAATGAAATGACGTTTTTTCGAAATTTGAAATTTTGTCCAGTCATAAACTTTTATACACAATAGTCAAGAACTGATGAAGAACTGACGTGATGAATATGCGCGTAATTTTTTTTGCATAAGTTTAAACTTGAACAAACTGTGAAAAAAACTGTTGAAAATATAAATTTAGCATTTGAAGGTTATGTAAATGTTAAGGCGCTTGAACGTTGGTGTGCAAAATTCAAGATTGGTGACATTTCATTGGAAACGAGCCAAGGAGAAGGCCGGATAGGGTAAATTATTGAAAACAATCCCCGGTGAAGAATATGAAATTTTGCCATAGTCTCCCCCGTATAGACTACCATTTCCCCAAGCATCTGAACAATTTTTTTAACAAATAAAGTACCCCGAAATGAGGACACCGTAAAAGTAGCATTCAGAGAATTTTCGAATACAAAGTCCAATGATTTTTATAAATTTGGAGCAACGAAACTAGTTAATCGTTGGAAAAAGTGTCCAAAATTCTGTGAAGATACAGTTTTCCGAAAAAATTTCACCTAACCTAACCTAAAATTTCATTTAAAAAACTTACGTTTCCATCGTTGCAATCACCCGATTTTGAAGTACTGTTTCATAAATAAATATTATCCTCGTTCGGCACTGTTGAATATCTGAGCTATTCTGTATAAATATCTAAGAATAAGCAAAATAAGTTGCTCCCAGGTAGCTTAACAAATGTAAAAAGAATTCTTTCGTCGTTTTCCACCAATCGAATCTGTATACATACATATGCAAGGTGTTCGAAAGTTCAACGACCAAACCTCGTCAATGCGTGGAGAAAAAGTAAATTAATTGAAAACAGTCAGGTTCATCTCCCGGTTGCATAGGATGACGAACGAAACCAAGTGACTCGTGAAGCTCTGCAAAATCCTGTGGTGGCCTCACAGTGGAAAATTTTCTTTCGTCTGGCCACGTTGCGAAACTGAGCTAGGCCAGTTTCGTGTTACCTACGATATCATCGTCGTACAGTTCAAATCTTCAAACACTGTGTGACAAAGCTTCGCCGCACTGCTTGCTCGCTGGTCGAAAATATGTGCGTCGTCCAGGGGTTCACGTGCTTCACAAGCATAAAGAACGAACTTGGATCGGCGTACGTCGAGATTGCAAGACACACGTTTGATCGATACCTACGAAGAACCGCGTTGTTGTTTCGATTTAATCGATATCGCGAAACGGCGGTCGTAAATGCTGCCATTTTCTGATGCGATTAGCACCTTCGCGGCATTGATTTCACGTCAGTTACATTCCAAGGCGAGATCAATTTCGGTATTTTTTATTGTCCGCGGGCTGCCTTTGTTTACACCTAATCTCCGTTAATTTTGATAACGTGCAATTGCGATAAAGGGGAGAAAGTGGAATTTTTATGAGTAAGAGCTGCGTGACGTAGTCTGATTTTCTGATGAGAGGATTTTATGTAATTTTGTTATTGTTATTCTATTTCTAAATTGTCGTCGGTGGAATATTTCATTCAAATTGTACATTTGAAATATCTCTAGAATGGAAATGTACGATAGATGTTGAATTTTCATTGATAAATAGTGCTTGAGGATATTTGAAGATACTTTTTAGTCACATTTTTTGCATCGCGAATCTTTGAATGCTCGAAGAAATTGCAAAATAGGTACTTAAGAGTACACACTTCTGTTCGTAGGTATTAGGACACATATTGAATGTGAACTAAATGTAAACAGTCGTTAGAAAAGTATTAAGATAGAGAAAAAATTATTCAATTTAGGAGCAGGTCTATTTTTACCGACACATCGTCACCTGAATACTATGATTAGATAATTCGTACTCTATTCATAACTCCGTTCATACGTTCTAAAAAAAAGATAAATACATTTTGCTTTTTCTCGTTGCATTTCCTTTTCAAATGTTCGTGAATCCTCATTTTCTGGATAAGTGTGTCAGAAGTCGGATTTTATTTGCAACTGCGGCACGCTGAAAGTAGACAACTCCAGCACTATTTGGAAATAGTAAAATTGGATAAGTTTAAAATCAACTCCATGTTCAATGTTGAAACTCTGTAATGAACTCGGATTTTCTACTGATGAATTTAAGATGTCTAGTTGTATAATAGCATTAAGGTGACGATATGATACTGACTTTGGCGAAAAGGAATGTAAATTAAATGATATAACATTAGGTGATCCCATAAGTTCGTGCCGAAAGCGAAGAATATTTTAATGAAAAAATTAGTGAAAAAAGAATAGGAGAAAGTTGTGAAACGAGAAGGCACTTGCGTTTTTTTTTTTTTAAATCTAAATTATAAAATGCGACACGAACTTATAGGATGACCTAATACTTTCTGTACACACATAACAAGTGTTCTAATATTTATATGAAATATATATAAAATCTTCAAGACTTCATCTAACAAAGAGAGTGAAAATGAAAATGTTAGTTTGCCAAATGAAGTGTTGAAGAAGTAGCTGCCGCGAAAAGTAGCAATCTGAGACAAACACGATTCAAAACTGACAACATTTACAAAGAACGTCGTTAACATAATGAGTTCTCGGTTTTGACGCGGGAAAACGAGACACCGCGTCAACAGTCCGCAGATTTTGAAAGCAACGGTCAGCTTAAAGCACGTTAATGTTTCGTAATCTCGAGGTGAAACGTCGTGCTGGTACTATAAATGGTGCGCAATTGTCGCGCATAAAAGGAGGCAACGTCACGTGTCAACCGTTCGTGATTTTGCATATGAAGGGACGCAACGCTGCGTAAAAGAGTCACACCTTTTTTTCTTTCTTCTTTTTTTTTCCCTCTTTCGTTAATACAATCGGAATACGTAACGCGTGTACCTTTTGTTTGTTCAGCTCAAAGACAGGGAATTCTATCTGCAAAAGGTTTCCTCGAGTATCTGACGCTTGCAAAAAGCCACCCCTGAGAGATACTTTTGATACAGACCTAGCCCAATTCTAATTCAAATTTAAATTCAAAGCACGAGCACGGGTTTCGAGATAAAGGGGAATTAGCATATCAAAGTGTGCGGGTTGTCGAAACTTTGAACCGGCATATTACGATTAACTGACTGGAGTAGAAGTGTTTCGTCGTGTTGCAGATGGCACTTACAGCTGTTACGAGCTTTTCAACCCCTCTTTCCATTATTCCGTAACATTTATCGTTCGTTATCTACGGAAAGGTTGATCCTTTTTCTGTTCCACGAAATGAGTTCGTTAGTGGCTATCTGGCTGTTCTGTTACCATTAAAATTTTTTCCAACGTCGGTGCTTTTATTGGAAGACCTTGGTCCTGTATGTTTGGTGACTGATCGTTAAGGAATAACGATTGATATTTTTTGGACTTTGTTTGTGGTAGATATTACGTCTTTGCTATTGTAAAATAGAAAGATAATGCTAATTAATTTTGTCATTTTTGAAACTATTGAGTATTCTTACCTCCGTGTTTTAAATAATAATTCTTTTCTCTTTCGCGTCAAATCGACCTAAAATTTATATAAATATTACAGTGTTTTATGTGCTATGCGTACTGATACACCGCAACGGTAACGCAACACGACGAAGTTTCCGGTACCCTGTACGTCAGACTATAGTAGTGCTCGGTTAAATTGAAAAAAGTCGGGTCCGCTCATTTTAATTATCGCAAGTGGGGTAACTTTTTGTTCCCAGGGATAGACTCTCGAATAGCTCGACAAGTAAGGAGAGTAAAGAAAACGAGAGTAAGCGAGATAGACGTAACAAGTAAAGCAGCGACGATCGGGAAAAAATTTCAATTTGCCCAATTTTCATGTTGTGTTTACGAAAGTAGTATCGATGAATTGGTGAGATTCTCCCAATGAAAATGAGTATAAAGACGACGTGAATCGGACTAGTTTTACCAGTTACCAATTTAAATACCCCGGATTTTTGGGGGTGCTTTTAAAAATGATTACTGTTAAGACTGGTCCGATTTATGTCGTGTTTGTACTCATTTTCATCGGGAGAATCTCACCAATCTATCGGTACTATTTTCATTCCCGCAGGGGGGGTACCTAAGGGTGCCTAGGGGCTTGGCGATCCCCCGGTGCCCTAGCTAATCAAGCAGTACCGAGAAGAGTGAGGTACCTTGATTGGAAGCGGTGTGTTTTAAGGATACGAAGGACTTGAGCTGTTCGAAGAAGTGTAAAGGCCTAATGACGCATGATTTGCGTGGTGTGAACGGAACATTATGAATACGCGAAACACAATAGAAAATAATAAATATTAGAAAATGATGAAACTGTACCCAACCGACAAGTTAAATACGATACTGGAAAGTCAATAATTTCTAACGTAAAAAAAGCAACGCGTAAAGTATGGTGAAAGTTTACAAAGTTGTATCAAAGTTGCTAAACTCTTTCGTAGATGGTGATAACATAATCGTTCGTTTATTCGAACAAGATACATAGACCAATTAGCTTCGATAAATATTTGTTGTACAAAATGTGTGTTGAGGTAATTACGATTAATTTTATCAGCGAAAGAAATGTTCCGTAATTAACGAGAGAAAGCTTTTACAATGTTTGAAAAGATGAAGATGAAAAATGGGTAATTAGGCAGTAATTGAAAATGGTAATCAAAAAGCGAATTCTGCTTTAAAAAGTTATCCAGTTGGTTGTTATGTTAATTAACGCAACAAGGTTTTACATAATTGTATATTTTTACTGTATCGACCGCTGCTAATTGCTAACGTTATACCCACAGTACTTCAGACTGTATATCACTGCACTTTTTCTATCAATCTTTCCACTGAACCTTCAGTTCTAAATACAGAAATGCAATAAAGTCACGGGAATGCCATTAACACGCTACACCGATGCTAACCATATAAAGAAATTCCTTCCAACATCGTACATCACTGTCGAACATGCAAAAAAGAACAGAAGTATCAATTCGATGCATCAAATTCTCGACATGAAACCTCAAACACTCAAATCACCAGACATTTCCATCCAGAAAAAAAAAAAAAGGAACACCACGCAGAATACCTCGGCCTTAAGAGCAGTTCTTCTTTCACTCGTTTCATTTGCAAATAAAACTCGCAAAAGATGGTGAATCAGAAAACGAAAAAAAAAAATGAACACCAGTTTCAAATTCTCGTCGTCGAACCCTAAACACCGAAGTCGTCGAAACATTGCCGTCTGAAAAAAAAACTAAGCAAACGGCAGAGTACCCTGCTCGTTTCACTTCATTAATCTGCAAATGAAAATCGCACGAGACCGTGAATCAAGAGCAAAACAAACGAACGAGGAACTATAAAAGTGAATTATCCCCGTGATTTATTCGCGTCTCTTATCGCCGCTCGAAAACGCCGGCGGATAATGTTAATGCGCCGATTAGTCTGAGACACGCCGACAGCTGTGCTTGCAATTGACAGAGAGGTGAAAGACACGTCTGCGGCGATTCGGCCGAAACGAGGAGTCAACGATGCCGTTAACCTCGATCCCGAATCGGCCACCGAATGAATCGCTATCCAACCTCTAACGACTCGAAGTACCTATTCACATCGAGGAATCCGAGACGCGATGATCGATTCTTTCGCTTCTAATTACGCACTCGCTACCTGTGCAAGTCATGTTTATTATTAGGAAAGTGTACACGCGAACGTACAGGGCGATTATGCGAACGTTAAACCGGAGGAAGACGACGCCTTGCTATGGGCGGTTTCATCTGAACAGGAGTAATTAAGGTGCCCCGTCGTCCGACTGGTTTTCATCTTAATTCTTTATTTGATCAACGCTAGTTAGGCGACGCCGTTTCTTTAGGATTCCATCTCGAGAAACGCGGCAACCAACGCTATGCAAAGAAACGGAAACGCGATTGAGGTTATTACGTGGGAACATCCGACGCTTCGTTTAATTGGGGATCTTTCAGCTTCTCACGCGGCTAAATGCGGAGGAAGGGAAATGTGTAAAGAGAAGAAGTGAAAAACTCGTTGTACGTGTAGGGTAGATAGGGGAGAGATGGACCACCTACGTTTCACTTTTTAAATACCAGGTAGATTTCACGATCGTTGACATATTTCAGTTCTACGTGCTGCACTTCCAGGCTAGAAGTTTATGTAATTGTGTTGCATTTACATGTGAAATGTAGGTTTTTTCACTCTTTTGATTTAACTTGGATGGAAAAGTATGTTGTTTACAATCTCGTCTTTGCGATGTGTAAAAACAAGTACACGTTTTATTGAGTTTCAATACATAGTATCGAATTTGAAGCGTTTTTGTGTGTTTTCTTCTTTATATGCTTATTTTTGATAAAAGTATTATGATTTGTGTATTATTGACCGTTATTAATGTAAGTTCTTTTTGTTCAATTAATTATAGAGGAAATTCTAGCTTTAAAAAATTGGTCCGTCTCTCCTCGATTTACTCTACGCATAAGTTCTGTCTGCCATTTCGTTCGTATAAATAGTCCATCAGTGACTAAATTAGTTGAAGAAAATCCAGAATTGACTATCCTTAACATTGCATCTGAGCTTGGAATTCACGATTCAAGTGTTGCAAACGGTCTCCACAAAAGTGGATTTGTAGTTCTAGCGGAGTTATAGTGGATTGATATAGTAGAAGTAATTGCATTACGTGTAAATAGGTAAGTGGACAAATGGAAGTGTGCACGAAAGTGTTGTGAAAGAAAAAAAAAATTTAGGGGATGTATTGCATAATTGGGAAAAAAGAGAAGGTTGAAGAAGTTGTATCTTGTGCTTTGCTGCAAATGGAACACGAAAGTTTCATTTTCTTACGGCAACGCCACTTTTAACGAATATGACTTACTTTTTAGACGAATCGATTCTTCTTCTTCTTATTAAGTCCTGTAATATGAAAAGTATGATTTCTATCCATTCGCAAATTGATCTTAGGTGATTAGTTGAATGTTGAAAAGTCCTGAGTTTGATTTTTATATTATATTATATTTCTTGAAACATTCATACTTACAGTAAGTTCTGCATCGAATTTTGAAAATAATCTCTCCCGAAATATTTATCTTTCTCGATGTATTATTCTTTCAAGTTACGTTTCAATGCGAAAAAGAAATTTTAGTGGCACTCATGAAAATGTAAACGTGCAGATAGGAAAGTAGACGGTATACTAATCGACTTTTTCCTCCGCGTCCCACATAATATACCTAATTTCCTTTCGCGCCGCCAAAATGTTTGCTTTGCTTGTTAACGCGTTTGAAAATGACCGCAACACGTTTTTCACAACGAAAAGAGCGGAAAATATGAAATTCAAATGAGCTTTGCAATTTTCATTCAGGTTTTATTTTCAGACACAAGGTAGAAGTTGTAACGGAAGTTTCTTGCTCTTGACAAACGAGAATGTTTACAAGTAAAATGCGCTTGAAACTTGTATACACGGTTCAAAGTGTCCTCACAAATTAATCGTTGCTTATCAGAAAAGAAGATAAAAAAGGTTAGAAATTTGTCAACTGTGCGACGTGGAAATGATGAAGGATTAAAAATTGTATTTTTGTACTCGATTAATAATGCAGTCGCTAATAGCATTTCAGCGGACGCTTTATTTTTATCGTCGGAGGATGCCTGAAGCAGCTTAAAAATGGTACAGTACTTATAAAAAATTTCGTTACCGATATCTCAACAAATTGTCAACACTCCAATTACACAATCAACTTTAATTCGTTACGAATTAGCGAGAAATCGAGTGAAGTGTAACGAAAAAAAGAAGCGTCTTCATATCGCGACACCAATTTCTCACCGAAACAGAAAGCCACTTTAGCCTTCTTAATAAATTCCAATGCGTATATTTCATTGCGAATGACAAGGTATGCACGCCGTCGTTCGTTATGACACGTTTATCGATACTGTTAACGAAAGCTGCTTATTACGCGTAAAATGATATTGCGTGCATTCCAGGAACGGACAGACACGCCACCGTCGCGATGCAACGATACACAAATAAAGAAGACGGAACAATGAACGGGGGGAGGGGAGAAAACAAAAAGAAAAAAAGAACCGATTAAGACGCGTAACTTCGACGACAAGGTGTCAACGATGTTATTAACCCTGATCCCGGAGCGAATTGAAATAGGCCTGGAATAAATAACGGTGAGGTCATAAAGTTGTCTAATCTTGACTGGTGACACGTGTATACGCAGTTATCTTCGCGATGTTAATGAAACGGGAAGCGGAAAATATGCGAAATTACATGAGTCACCTATCACGGTGAGAATAGTGCGTTCGTTGAAAAACTGTGGTTCGGTTGAAATAGGGAGAAACTGATTCTATCTTATCTTTCCTGAAACGATAAGCCTTTATCGTACTACGAATGTTGGGAAAATCATTTGGACCAGGTTCCGAATCGTGACGGAATCGTACGAAATTGCGTTTGAATTAACTGGACGAATCTCTAGCCACGGGCGAGTTTCAAAATGAGCGACAAGATGGCCGCCACGCACAGATTCATTTTCCCTCGTACCTAACGTATCCGCACTTTGAGAGAAATTTTTGCGACGTTTTAGACGTTTGATTGTTTGTTGATAGTTCGAGAGTGGGTGTAAGTAGATTTTGTAACCGATTCGTCGCGAATTAGGAACTTTAGAAAGTATTAGGGTGGTGCTTATGAAACGTCGTTTTTTCAAGTGAACCTTTTCTGAAGAAAATAATGTATTTGATTGAAATAATCTTGGCATAATTCCATACACGTTTCCATACACAGTTTCATTATTTATATGTAGCGTCGAGTTCTCTATAGAGGAGACGCGGCGATTTCTGAGGGTCGCGGATCCTTTGTTTACGAATCGGCGATAGAGAGTTCGATCGCCGATCTCAAAGGTACGCGTTAAGGGTGTTCTCGAAGGATGTGGCCACAGAGTGGGGAAAATGCGACTTTTTCTGGTAAGAGGACCATGAGAGACGGCAAGGCACTTACCCGAGAACCTTCAGAGAATACGTATCTACATAGCAATCCTTATATCTAACATAAATCTAACATTAATATATAAAAATAGTTAGTTTTTCAATTAAAAAATATTTTGAACGCTACTTTTACAGTGTCCTCATTTCAGAATAATTCATTTGCTAAAAGGTGTTTGAAGAAATGGTAGTCTAGTGAATAGGGGAGGATGTGGCAAAATTTCATATTCTTTACCGTGAATTGTTTTCGATAATTTTTCTGAAAACGTTATCATCGACAGCCCTATCTGGCCTTCCTCTTCGCTCATTTTTCAATGAAATGTCACCGATCTTGAGTTTTGCACGCCAACGTTGAAGTGCTTTAACATTTGCATAACCTTCTTCAACTGTTAACTTTATATTGTCAGCAGTTTTTATCGCAGTTTCCTGGTATAATCTTACGTTAAAATATTAGGCAGATATCTCGGAGAATAATGCTCAAGCAATTGTATTATAAATTTGTTTACTATTCAATAGGCAGAGCAAATTCCTTCTTCTTGACTGTTGCGTATAAAAATTTGAAAAAACATTTTATTTACGCCAACCTAATAATAGCGATTGGTACTTAACTCTTGAGAACGTTGGCAAGTTTTGTTTTAAAAAGGGTTGAGTAACTTTACCAAATTTAATTACAAAATCTAATTAAATATCGTAGTTGAAAAATTCAATTTTCATTGAACATTAATAACCCGTCTAGTAATATTTAACAATTTTATTCAATTTGTAATTTTCTACGAAAACAGTGCATTCGATATCCTTTCAATGTACATAAATGTCCAATCAAAAGCGTATCATTCCGAAATGACGTACTGTTAGGAGATAACAGGCGAAACATGACAATGCACCTGCGTAAGACTATTGTTTGTTTCGACATTATTAAGTAGGTATTGTATATACTTTTTTTTAACAGGTGTTATCAGAAATTTCTGCATATTTGTAAATCACTCCGAACTATGCTTACGTATTGATCGAGAAATCTTGATATGCCGCGAAAGCACGTGATCGAGATTCTTGATCAAATGAATCAGGTTGCAAAGTTTCCAAACAGACGCTACAATTTTTATTTCAAAAGTATTATTTACGTCACTGAGGAAGAAAACCATGAATGAACGCGACCTTGAGAATCTAGCGTGCCAAAGAAACTGTTTTCCTCGTCTCTCCTCGTCTAGAGAGAGAAAACAGTGAAATAAATTACAGTTGCTTGAAAATTTCTAAATCAATAATCCTCGATTCTGCGCTCTTAAATACCCACACGTTGTACCGTTTCCAACTTCTTTTTGCTCGTCTTTATATCGGATAATTTGTCACGAGGAGCGATTTCTGCAATGCTAAGAGCACGAAAGGACAATCGAAGCGACCCATTCAATTGTAAAACGAAGTATAACAACACGGATCTAAAGTCATTATTCAGACAGATTATTTATAGCGTTTTCTTATTTCCAATTGACGTTCTATTATAAAACTGTAATGTTTGTCTTCTTCAACATCACCGTTACTCTTCTAATATGTAGATACACTCGGTGAAAAAAGTCGTATAATTTTGTATTTAGTATTTAGCGTTGTATAATTTTAACAGAGAAAGTGGTAAATAAATAAAATTGACGTTAGTTTATTTAGAAACATGAGGATTATTATTAGTGAAAAAGAAAATAATTTAATTCTTTCTATTTTCTATATGTGTCATCAAAACGGTATAGTTATGAAAGATAAATGTTATTCTTGTAACAAGTACGTCTAGGAAGAAGTATAACTGATTAAATTGTCCTCAGAACTATAACGGGTTCACGGAATTACACGCGTTTCATTCTCTATGGAAAGTTACCAATTACTCTATTATCTATAATTCCTAGTGTCAAGGAGGGAATTTTATAATTAAGGAAGGAAAAGTACAGTTTTGATAAAAAATTGATTTGCATGTGACTACGTTATCCTTAGATCTGCAGCTTTTTCCTTATTATTCATACAGAAATGTTACTCATCTGTTTGTATAAAATTTTCCGTATCATTTAAATGAAAGTTTTTTATATGTTTATCTTCCTCGACATATAAATTGACGAATTTTTAAATTACAGTATTAAAAACTAACAATGATCAAAGTACAGAATTTAAAATTAGAAATGACTAAAATTGCAGAATTGAAAATTAAAAATTGCTAGATTACAGAATTTAAAATTAGAAATTACTAAATTACAGGATTTAAAAATTGAAAATTACTAAATTACAGAATTAAAAGTTGAAAATTATCGAATTAGAGGAATT
>NW_017100137.1:1560255-1562646 GCF_001263275.1 Habropoda laboriosa | reverse complement strand
TTAATTGCAGAATTAAAAATTAAAAATGACGAAGTTACAAAATTCAAAATTATTAAATGACACAATTAATAATTTTCAAAGAAATATGACGGCAATATCCACCGCTAAACGAGCAATGAATCAGAAAAAAGAAAATGCATCTTCAAAGCCCAAGTTTCAAAACTCGATATTCCATATCGCTCCAACCCCAATCCTTGGAGGCGCCCTATGTACACACAGAGATATATCCTTGGCAACTCTAGATTTCAAAATACATCAATACTCCCAAACAACGCGTCCTTTGTAGCTCGAAGAACGAAAGCAAACACGTCACCGTATTCACGATCTATCATTTGGTTCGATTCCAGGTTCAGTCGATTCCACGTCGCTCTCCGTATCCATGGAACTTTTCCACCAGCTCGCAACCACCCGACCCCACTCAACGAAGGGCTGCGACGGAATGGCCGTAAGCACTCGGGATGGGAAAAGCGTGGGTGCATGTCGGAAATTCGTAGGAAGCTCCTTGGCGCCTGATATGCACACAGCATCAATATCATTGACCTTGATCCTGTGGCGGCGGGTCATCGGCGATGCAACACGATAATAAAGCCCGATAGGCGGATAATGATGCAGAAACGCGTTCGACGTAAATGGATTTGGCATGTGCGATGGGAGTGGCGAATGGGTTTCGCGGGCGAAAGAGGAGACGTGTGTGTGCGTGCGAGGGAAAAAGGTGAAAACAGCGTGTATCGCGGAGCGAGAGAAACTGAGACGGAGAGAATCTTTGGTTACCACTCTCCTGATGCAACGTGACGTTGAAAGAGAAGAAAGAGCAAGAGGAGTGTATAAATGTGATAAAGGAGTGAAGAAGAAGAGGAGCGACACAACGACGACGACGACGTCGAAAAAGGAGGAGGACGAAGATTGGAAGTGGTGGAAACGACGCCGGCCCTGCTGTACAGTGGTGGTGGTTGATGTTGTTGGTAGAGGTGGCGAACATCGTCCGAGAACCCAGAGAAGTGAGCGTTGACCGTGATCGGGAGAGGGTGCAGTGGGGGTTCGAGGTTGTCGTTGCTAGAGTGGGGGAAAAGCATAGTCACCGAGTGGAGAGCTTAGCCGTTAGGTCGTTCAGTGGTTCCGCGTGGCTGTATGGTACGTGTATATACGGTGATTTGCGCACGTGTGCCTTTAGACGTGTCAGTGTACATCGGTTTGGTTGCGAAGGGGGGATAGGGACGAAGGGGAGGTATATCGCTACGAGGAGGAGTGGGGGAAAGAGGCGACGGAACCGCGCGCTCCGCGGCCTCCCACGACGTGGATCGTCATTCCTAGCCGAGTCTTTTCGACGCTCGCGACGACGCTTCTCCAGCCCGGCACAATCAAAACGATCCTCTCACCGAACGCACTCGACTAATACCTTCACGCCTCCGATGTACGCTTGTGCAGAAACGACACGGTCCTCCGCGTTGTAACAGCGTGCCGTTTGCTTTCGGTGGCTCCTGCCCTAGTGTCAATCCAAAGGAAAAAAGAAAAAAGAGAAACGAGAGTCACGTCACAATTCGATCTTTCCTCCAGTGCTACTCAACACCCTAACCCCCCCACTCCTTGGAAGCTTCGCCTATTCACCACTCGGTCTCCCACCCTCGGGGATCCTTTTAGTCTGGTCACATCCCCCGTGAGAGAGAGACGCACAGGCAAGGAGAAAGCGTAGAAGAAAGCCGTGAAAGAAAGGAGGAGGATCAGTGCGAGCACGTCCGTCGACGGGGTCGATTCAGATTGTTCAGAGTACATACGACACACGGTTCGTTGGTTCGACAAGGCTCACCTCTGGTGTGCTACTACACGCGGTTTCCACTGGGATATATACATACGCATACACACGTGTATATGTATATATAAATATACATATATATTACTGTTCGCACCAATTCTGTGCGGTGCACTGCTGTTGAATCTACTCGCGTGTGGGTGTCCACGACGACAGCGAGGAGAGAACGATTTTCGTTCAGACCGCCAAAAGTGAATCCCGACGATCCAGAACAGGAGGAGCAGAAGTTCGACAGCTGAGAAACTAGCTCGTTCGGAGCGCGAGAATAAACGCGCACACAGCTTACCAGAGGCGCTCTTTGCGATATCGACAACGATCGATCGTGACTTCTTTTAACGAGGATGTCGCACAAGATGCAGAATCAGGGACCGCCGGTTCACGGGGGCAAGTTTCAGGTGAGTTTTGTTACGTTTTTTTTTTTATTCGATTTTTAATTCGCTTCTTTGTTTTTGTTGGTTTTTTTTTCTTCTTTTGTCTCGTTTGTTCGTACGATTTGGCGTGAGCGTGACAATAGACGGATTGTATCAGCGCGATAGATATTCGCCGTTTAATCCGGTGAACGACGCCGATTGTTGTCGATCCGG
>NW_017100137.1:1551177-1560244 GCF_001263275.1 Habropoda laboriosa | reverse complement strand
TCGTCGATCAGGCCGGTCATCTGATCGCGTAAGAATTAATTAAATCCCGGCGGAAGTGTGCTCGACCGCGGCGCGTGTATAAATAGGCGCGAGACGCCGCCAGAGGGAAATCGGAATTGGCTTGACCGAAATAGAAGCGGCGATTTATGCATGGAAATTTTTACGAATCTTCTACCGATTTGATGTGACATAGAGATATAGTTATTCGCATCGTTGATATCGTAGATATGATGTAGTGTCACTCTTGTTAACAGTGTGTCGAAAATCATTCTTCGAGTATTCTAATCATTCTTTCAGTACTTTTTCTAATCGTGTTCTTCTTTTATATTGGAATGTAACAGTGTTGTAGTGTAAATATTGACTAGTTTGGCATGCACTTGATTGCCTCGTGTTACATTTCGTTTAATAAATCACTCTTGTATGATTTAACATTGTATTGAAAATAATTCAGCACTTTGTACAAAAATTGGGTTCGTTTTTTCATATTTAAAAGTAGCAGTGTTGTAGTGTAAATATTTACTGGTTGTCAAGTTTCGCATGTACTTCATTGTCTCGTGTTACCATTTTGTTTAATAAACAATTCTTCGATGGTATATCAATATTTGAACAGTGTAACGAAACTAATTCAGTATTTTTCACAAAAATTGTCTTTTTATATTGAAAAGATAGTAGTGTTATAGTGTAAATATTGACTGGTTGTCAAGTTTCGCATGTGCTTTATTTTCTTTGAAAAATCATTCTTGCATGGGATATTGAAAAGTACTTCTACGGTGTTCTAAAAATTTCATGTCAAAATGAAATTAAAATCTCGTTAGAATACATTACTGTGTATGTGCAAACGCTTTTTAAAAATATTTTATAAAAGGATACTATTTCTGGTTGGTAATAGAAAGTCATCGTAAATGTACTGTTAATGCAACGTAGATTGTTCAAACAGCTACTTACTGCCGTGAACAGGTAGAAAACTAAGCAAACTGTCCGAATTGCACGAGCAATTAAGAGACTAAATATTCACAACAAGGATAAAGATATAGTACGAAAGTTTAGAACTATACGTATGTATGTGTATCTCCGGGGTTAGATGTGATAGTTTAGTGACAACGTAACAAAGCTTTTAACACTTTGACTGCTATGTCATTCATATTTGGATAACTTATCTTATATCTGCAAGAGTGCCATAATTCACAGATTGGTGATAGTTCTGTTTTCTTGACTAAAATTAAATATAATTCTTCTTTACCTTTCAACGTCAGACTTTCGAAGATTCACGTGTGGAATTGTTTCAGCAGTTAAAGCATCAGGTAGTCAGTCGAATTCCACAAAAAGAAAATCATTCTTCTCCTTGATTCCATATTTCACGAGTTGTCGATAGATTTACGTAGATAGGTACATACACCCCCCGTTCATACGTATTATGACACTAATTGAATGTGAAAGAAAATTATTAAGATCCTGAAGAAAATGATTCCGCCTGGAATTTTAGCGTGTCACTGATTACACCGAACATTGTCACGAAATTGAATTTGGTTTAGCTTTCTTGGTTAGCTATCAATTCAGAAAAATTCGTGGTATCGTCGTTACGCGAAAACCATTGCAAATTTAAAAAATCTGTGAAAACAACGAAACTTTGTCTTCTTCTATTTCTCTCACCCTGTATATTTTTACTAATACGTCCTAATATTAGGTCATCCCATAAGTTCGTGCCGGAAGCGACAGATATTTGATAAAAAATCCAAGGAAATTCTACAGCGACGACGTAATGGTTTTACCGAAAAAGAAAGTAGACGAAAATTGTGGAACGAGAAGGCGCTTGCGTTATTTTTTTCTTTCTATTAAATTAAAAATTTTAAAAAGTTGCAAATTTAAACATTGATCTGAATTATAAAATTCGACGCGAACTTACGGGATAACCCGATACGAACAGCAGTGTGTACACATACTTGGTAGCACTCTGCATTCGGTTATGCATGGCAACCGCCACGAGGTCCTCCTTTTCCCTCCATCGCGAATTCGCTCGTCAAAGGTTGCTGCCGTGAAACGTATTAAACGTTGACTCAGCAACGAGTCATTTGAACCTGAATTAAGCGTCACGTGGAATTGATAAACGGAGGTCGAGACTCCGAAAGCAGCTGCGGAAAGTACGTTTTTCTTTTTCACTATCCGCCTATTGTGTTTTACCGATTCGTTGGCATTTTTTTCCCGCCACCGTTTTCGTTTCTTCGGTATGTGCCCCGCCGGTTGGTTACTTTCCATCGTTGCCCAATCGCGCGGGCATTGTACGGAATCGCGAGGATATTTCTGTTTTTCGTGGCAGAAATTGGATCTCTGTTGGTGCGGCTCGAGAAGAAGGATAGTGCGTGAATCTTCTCTGTTAGCGGCGATTTTCGTGGTTTTGACCGACTTTCGCGGGAGTATGGCCGCGTTAAAATAGACGAATTCGTCATCGGTAGAAACGGCGTGGAAGTATTTAAGACGGAAATGGGACAATTATCTCGAACTTCGTACCAATGAAATGCCTCTGATGATTATTCGAGATCGTATCGTGGAATTAATGTTAATGCTTGCTGTGACCTAAAGAAATTAATTTGCGATCGTCGAGCGTTGCAGGAAACTGTGTAGGAGGAACGAGAACACGCGCCAATTTATGCCTTTTTTTTTTTTTCTTTTTTCTTCTCCTTTCTAATTCGGTGCAATTAAACGGCCGCGCGTTTATTTCTTACACATCGACTACTTACCAATTGTTTTGCAATAACAGTACGATTAACCGCCCTCGGTGTTTTTCCGTAAAATCTGCCGCGGCAGGTATCTTTCGTTGAAATAAATCTACTTGAGTCATCGAACGCGACATTTTTTTCGGCTATTTTTCCATTAACAAGATAGGGGAACTCCTGAATCTGTTACGATAAACTTGTCGTTTATCTATTTTTTTTTTTATCGCGACATCGCGCGCGTGTGTGCGCGCCTGGTCATGTAACAGTAGGCGAGTGTTCTAGGAATGACACTTGAAAGAACCGCCATTTTCTTTGGAGATATCAACGATCGATAGGCGGCTAAGTTCGAAACGTGATCGACTATGTTGCCACTGAAGAAACGGGAAAAAAGGGAAGAATTGATTCGAGAAAATGAGAAATACAAATGGAACGAAACAAAGTGAAAGCGTTATGCAATGTTTGCAAACAGCTCTTCGCGATTGCGAATTTCTGCTTTTAATTGTATCGCGTTATACATCACGAGATCTTCGATACCGGGTTTAATCCACTCTGAATTACTGTTTACTTTGTTATCTTCGCAGGATTATGTGTTTAAGGAGGATTTTTGAGGGAATTGTTTTCACAGGTAACTACTGAACGAAAAGTTTCAATTTTTTTCAGATGATACGAATGTAACTTTGAGCTCTTTTCACCAATTTTTCGTTTCAAGGATCGAAACGTCTGAAATAAAAAATTCTTTTCGATTTATAAATAAAAATGTATTATATACAAAGTAGCTGACGATTTTTTCGATATCTCAACTATTTAATTTTTTAGAAACGTTTAAAGTTGATTTTTTTTTTTTTTTTTTTTGGCGAAAAAAATGTTTTCCTCTTCAAACTGCTACGATAATTGGAATTTTTGAAAAATCCTACGCCACATTGCAGATGATACATTTTTATTTACAAATCAGAAAGAATTTCTTATGTCAGACGTTCCAATCCCTGCCAGCGATAGCGGAAAGCAATCGATGTTCTAGCAGGAGGTTTCGCAACTAGCGAATAACTCCTCCCTTACGTAACATTTTAACTTTTCAAAAATTTGCGGAAAAAGTCGAAAGTTGCGTTTACATTCTCCGAAAAAATGGAAACTTTTCGTCTAGTAGTTACCTAAGTAACAAAATTCCCAAAGTTTGCCCTGTTTCTCGACGCCTCAGGGGCGGCGGTGTGAGTACTTCCTTGAGGCGCCGACGAAGCGTTTTTTCGCGAAGAAATTCTACCGTGCAATCGAAGATAAGTTTTCTCAAGAGCAGCTGAACGCTGTGAAAAAATACGGAAGATGGTGATTGTCGTAGGTAAAGATATGCGGAACGACGTACGCAACGCTTGTTATCAAGGTTCCAGCGATAAAAAGGCGCAACGAATCGGAGCCGATTCCCTGCCATAATGTTTACTTTCTAATCTCGCGAAATCAGCATGCTCCTGCCGCGTCGTTCCGCATTTTTGTCACGCGAGCGTGTCTGAATTCTGTCGTGAGATTTAATGTTTATCTCGATCACTTGGGGCGCCGTGATTCGAGAGCAATCGCACGTGATAGTATTGTTGCTTCTTCCTTAAATTGCGGCATTTTTTGCCTTTACCTGGTAGGTGTAACGTTTAATGAAATCACAATTTTTTGTTGTTTTTTAATCTTTAGGAAGAGTGAAAAATTGATAGAATATTTGAAACTATACTCTGAAGTTATTTACGTATTCTGCAATTGGAGAATTCATTTTTTTCGTGGGATATAGGTATGGAATTTGGGTAGAGAACCTGTTGGAAATATTTATTCAATTCTTGCCGTACATTGTGAAATAATACAATATATTTTTAGACACTTTTCGCAATAAGAAACTGTAATTGTTTATTATTTCACTTTCTTTCGATTTGGCACGCCTTACCAGAGATTGTACTAAAGTATAACTACTCTTGGATCTTTAAATATTTGCTTTACAGTCTTGGTCGTTTAAAGAATCTGTTTTTTCAGAAAGTGCCTAAAGAACATTTTACCAAGCAATCCGGTATTCCTCCAAACACATAAATCCAACGTCCTCGAGCCGGTGTTCTTCGTATAAAACGTAAATTCGTGATCTTACAGCTGTTCCTTTTTCTTCTCTTCTATGAATCAACTGTTAAATCAATTATTAAATCCGATAAGTTGCAAACATTAGTGTTGCAATTTCTCAATATCCGTGCTTTAAAGATCATTTTCTACGAATGAAAAATACTTGGAAAAATCTTCACATGACTGCAAACGATATCTAAATAATACAATAAACGCAAAACCAAATTTATGCATTTTTACTTTTTATACATGGAACACTTTCGGCTATTAACACCAAGAAAAAGTGATCTCGTTGAGCAACATTTGCCTCGAGCACAATTTATCTAAGTTAGTCATTCACAGCAGGAAAGAATTCCGTTTCCATCGAATCGCTGTACGTCAGTTTCGATTTTTTCGAATCCGATCGAATTTTTCCTCAACGACACCAAGTTTCCCGCGTCCAGTCGCGTCCAGTTGTCCCCGAAATGATTAATCGGAAAAGCAAATCTGGTCTACGACGAGTTTCGATAATATCGGAGGCAAAGGTTCTTCCCACGATGAATGAAGGAGAGACCCACGGGGAGCCAGTTCCCGAATCTTATCCAGTTTTTCGCGATATTATTCCACACCACTCGGTCCATTGTTCACGTTGAAAAACCAGTTTCGATCACGTGTTGTTCGCTACCAGATTCGTCGGTTCGAAAGCGGAGAAGAGAGGATCCTTGTTTAGCTTTCTTGTCCGGCGGGCCAGTTTTTCGGGAGAGTCGTTTTCGCAGGCAGAAGTCGATCTCGACGGATATTTCCGGCGGGCGACCTTGCCCGACAATTGCCGCCAACATGCGGAACACCGTTACGGAATCTCGATACTCGAATTACATCTGTCAAACCAGACGTATTTTCGTGGACACTGGCGAGACTGACACAGTGTAGTGAAACGTGTTTCTAAATGTTTGTCTTTATTATTTGACGTTTCTATTTAACCCCTCACCGGTCGATTTTCATTCACAAATGATTTGTTACAAGTGATCGGTGTTCATGATACATACCGGGTGTCCGAATTTTTCCCCGATCAAACTTTGTCAGTGTGTTCTATGAGTGTAAATAAGGAGAAAGTGTCGTATAAACATAGATCGTTTGGAGCTTTGTTAGAAGGTTATGACGGTAATAGGAAATACGAAGGGGATGGTAACGGATGTGAGGTTATGATACATAAATTCGGGAACGCAAGTTCTTTACTATTCCCTTCGTATTTCGTATTTTTGCTACAACTTTTTAACGAAGCTTTCACATATTGACAAAGTTTGATTGAAAATAAATGGGACACCCTGTGTAAATATTACCTTATTCTTCGAATTTCACGGTGAAATTTTATTCAATATGAAGTCAAACCGATGCAGATACTCTAATAATTGGAAAAACATGAAAATACTGGGTGAGTCTAAATTATTCTAGTGTTTATTAACTGCCCAACGAGTTTTATATATTTCACACGACAGTAGAATTTTCAAACCTAATCTTAACACTACGACATTACTTGCATTAGTACAGATAAGAACGCTTTATTCGACGAAGTTCATTTGTTGGAAATTGCCTATGGCGGCGGTCATGGACAACCACCATAACAGTTTACTCTTGTATTAATTCTTCCGGAGTGCCTGTGTGTTTAATCTGTAGTCCGTACGGGCATCCGATTACGGCTAAAAGAAAAAATTTACTTTGTAAGACCGTGTTTATAAACAAACGAAAGATACTGAAACGTCGCATATCGCTCACGAACTCACAAAGGAATATCCCGAAGTGATAATCACCCATATCGATGAAACTTTGGTACATGATGGTACTCGGCAAAATATTCCACACGTATTTTTTTCTATCGGCAATCGTCCACATTGAAGGGGTGATAATCGCCCTCGAAGATAAGGGCAATAAACGTATTTGGTCGAAATTATTTATTATTTGTTATTTTTCAAATTTCAAAGTTTGCCAAGTCCCACCATTCCTCTGTCTCTAATAGTTTCAGAGACATTGGACTAAATATTTTCACCCCTTCACCGTGAACAATTGCTGATATAAAAGAAATACGTAGGGAATATTTTTTTAAGAACTACCATGTACCGAGGTTTCATCAAAATCGGTGATTATCACTTCGGGATGTTCCCTTGTGAGTTAGGTATAGTCGGTGGAAAAAATATAGTAAGTTCGCTCAGACGTGAAAATTTGCATGTTGGAGCATATCGACGAGAGAATCGTGTTTCGTTTGGTAGAGCATTGGAACAACGAACAGCTAATTCTAACGTGTGCAGCTACCAGAAAAATCGTGGCATACGAATAAGACCTCTTCGTTGTCTTTAGTGACTCCTAGTTTCTACTTTGACCCCGATCGATTATCGACGAACCCAGTTTTCCTCGCAACTCGGTTACCGAACGTTGACTTCTACATACACGGATGAACTCCTCGATCGATAGATCGTGATCGATGGATCGTGTCGAGTTTAAGTATGGAAGTATGACTATTGGCAAGAAAATGAAAACATTTCTATTTTTATGTGTATACAGGATGGGCCACGTTAAAATGGTCACCTTAATTTGAGCCATGGTGGTGCGAGAAGATGTTTCTGTGTAATTTAAATGGTCTCGAAGGGTGAATAAGGTGGAAGGAAAATTTGTTTCTATTTTTTTTTTTTACATGAATGTGTATATTTTTTGCCATTCCTATCGTCAAAAAATTTTCCTTCCTTCGTATTCGCTCTTCGAAACCGTTTTAAAATTACGTGTAAAAATGTTCTCGTACCACCGTAGCTAGAGAAGATAATTAGGTGTATAAGGAGTATAATTATTTTATTTCGACGTTTCTTACTGATATTTCAATATTAGATTTTATGGGACTGTAAGATTGTCTCTCGAATACGTGGGTTAAATATTTCGTCGTGTTATCAAACACCAAGAAACGGATAAAGAACAGGATGTTCTGTTGGGGTTTCGTTAAGACTGGTCAGGATAGAATGACATTTGCTTCGAATAACAAGTGCGATAGGATGTAATTCAATTAATAATGTGACACACGATGGGCATGTTTAATTAGAGTTTGTTACAGCAATAGAAATGAATTAGAACGATTTCTGTCTGTAAAGTTTCTGTCTTATTTACTCTCCTCGTGCCACGTGATCACATATTTTGTGTAAGAGCTGTACTTCTGTTTGATTTGTACAACTTGATTAAATACTTAAAAAGCCTAGATCTGTTTTATTTATCTTATCGACGAATCAAGTGTATATCTAATTAACTAGATAAATTTTTCAATTTAATCTTTTTTCAAAACCGAACATTCTATTTATCGGAGAAAATTTCCATTCGAGTAATACTAACATAAATATTGTTATCTCTACGATTTTTACTCGAAGGAAATTTCTAAATGCTTGGTCATCCTGTCTCCTTCTTTTTCGAAACAACTTCGTAATCTGTTTAGTCAATTGAACGCTTACAGATAATTCTGATAAGGATCAATTACGAAATTTCTACGGTAAGCCTTTAAGTATCCCGGTTATCATATGAGCATCGATGATTGTGAAACTCGATTTCGAAACATCTTCTATAAGTCATTCATTATTTCCTATCGATGGAAACATTCAATTTGATCACTCTTCGATATTGTATGTAAATATTCTTGCGCCGTGGTAATTTTCTACGACCCGAATTAATCGCGGTGGTATTCCATCGAAGTATTCTTTAGCGGAAATTAAAGGAAAGCACAAACGTTTCTGTGTTAATTATAGAAATTTGCAAAAATTTAAATTCAATAATAATAAACAACATTGATCCTTTCACTGGGGCAGATTTTGTAGATTTTCAACCACGATCGCGAAATCTTTCATTTTGGCCGGGTCGTTTCAAAATTAGTTTTATTAAATTAAGTTCAAAGTGCACAAAGGATTAAATTATCAAAGCGCCTATTGGCGCCAACAGCAATGAAAGGGTTAATTGATTCGCTTAGAAAAAAAGTGTGCTGCACCATTAAGAGTTAGAATTCGTCATTTTTCCATACGCTCGTTAAACTAATACGATAAAATAAGATGATCGAATGATTACGTTAAAGAAAGTTAAACAGTCTGACAGCGGCAAATTAGAAAGTAAATTGTGTTAATGAATAGCGATGCGAACGTCCTTGGGTCAAGTTGACATATTTTTAACAAATAGAAAGTCGATGCAAAAGTACAAAGAAATTTCCAGTATTCCCAATTGAAACTAAAATCATACCCACCAGTCAACCCATCTTTCGATTATCTCCATCTTGCGAT
>NW_017100137.1:1542255-1551157 GCF_001263275.1 Habropoda laboriosa | reverse complement strand
AATCATACCGTTCCTATTTTCGTTCGATTAATTTCATTACGCCTATCCAAACAAATTGAAAATAGACTCATTGACGAATGCATCAATGGTGTACTGTTTCGTAAGAAAACAATTTGCAAGAAAAATAACAAACTTGCTGCTCGATTCGAGATTTATTATCCAGAGGAGTGAGTACTCGATGATAATCTATGAAATAGACCTACGCTACTTTCCTAACAGAACAGTCCGTGTTACAAAAGTTCGCGTCGAACGAAATCGTCGTTACACTGTCGGAGAGACGCGGAATACAAAACAGGAAACGAGAAGGGGACGAGAATTCGCCACTAGGTAGAAAACAAGCCTAACCGGCCAGTTAGTACATTTCCCATGTAACAGCGGATCTCCAAGCACGCCGGGGAGACGGAACAAAGGGATTGACCGGGAAGAAAGATTTCTCCGGGAACAGGATTTCGGAGAAACCGGGCGCTTGTGCAAAAGAGCCTTTCAGCGAGAACCCTCGCCACGGGTTCCCCTCTGTCCAGTCAAGTTCCCTCGTTATTCACGCGGGTCTCTCCAACGTCCTTTTCTCTCCCCCCCACTCTCCGGTCCCTCTCTTGATCGCGCAGAAACGTTGTGGAAGAAAGAAAAAGAGAAGTAAGGCCCACGAGGTGGTGGGGGGAGAAGGGGGTGAGGGAGGGGTCCGTCGTTGGAGAACACAGTGGCGGTTGTCGGGCCTTCGACCCATTTGTTTCGTAACCGAAACTAGTTTTACCGAGTGGCAAAACACGATCGTCGAAACCGAACGAGTTTCGGTCAATCGGTGACCGAGAATGACGCGTGCCTGGAAGTCATGGCGACCGGGCGGCGTGTTGTATACTACGTCATGGAAATTTCCTCCTCGTCGTCGAACACCTTTCCTCCTCTACCTCTCTCTCTCTCTCCACCACGCTCCCTTTCGCGTTCTTTCGCGCCGTTTCCCCTTCTTCCTTCCGTCCTCCCCACCCTTGTTCACTTCGTTTCCCTCTCTATTCTTCGCCGTTCCCCTTCATCGCTATTCTCTCCTTCCTAAGCCTCTCTACCGGCCTGTGTGTGTGTGTGTACTTAACGTCCCCACCTCGTTTGCCGGACTTAAAACTCTTTTTCGTGGAAGTTTCAACTGCCTGGCAGTTTTGTTCTTTTTTTTTTTTTTTTACCAACATGTTCCTAGGGGCAATGGATCGGTTGTCGCGTGTTTTCCGCGTCTCCCTTCCGAGAAGTTAATTGTTAACCTGGTAGACGTGGTTGTTCCGGCCGTTTCCTATGATGAGCGGCTTCGAGCGGAACGTCCTTGCTTTAGAGACCTTTCCTGCTCGCGTGGATCTCGAAGCGTAGAGAGATTAAGAAATTTCAGGGTAGGAAATAGGAAATCGAAGTTTTTTGCGGTCTCGAGTTTCTCTCGTGTATGGATCATGCCTGTGGAGAAGGATCGTTTGAAATTTGAAGAATGACAGTTGTTGGTTGTATAATAGTCATTGTTATGTACAACGGTGCAGATTAAGATGGAAGATGAAATTGGAAGGAAACACAAATATTAGGGTTTGTGAAGTTAACAAAATGGTTGAAATACGTTAGAAATTATTTGGATATCCAAATAATTGGATAATGATGTAAATAGTAAGTAAATATTTCGTTTCCGTGTTTCGTTCTGAAAACTTGGCAAGCTTTTTCGAATATTCCTTTCTAAAAATATCAGTTTTAACTGACAAGTGAAAGAATATCTACTGAATCATGGCGTGCCAATGACTAATCGAGTAGATTCATTAATGAAACGACCACTGGTGGCAGGTTCCCGCCACGAAACGTGATGGAGCAATTCGTTTATGCATGAACGGTTTGCTTTTTTGCAGCTTCTTCACATTTTCGAGGAAGTAATTTTTGGTCCTTGTATTTCTTTTTTTTTTTTCTGTTTTGTTTTGTGGTCACGTGCTTTAGGCTTCGCGCGTGGATGAAGGGAAAAGAAATTAAGATTTGTTAGGTTGGTTAAGTGCGGACCTCGGCCATTTTCGTATTAGCATTCAGAAGAGAAAATTGGACAATTGGCGGGACGATTGTTTGGTAAAGTGAAGGGTTTTGAATTGAAAATTGGAAGCTGCTATTGTGTGCCATTAAGAAGTTGTATTAACGAAAGAGAAATCTCTTTCATTTCAATTCTCATTGTTCGTTTCTTTAATTGAAATTTGCAAGAGTCTAGAAATACAAAATTACAAGAATTGCAAAACTTGCAGAAGTGTAGAATTAAAAATATGTCTCGTCGGCGTTTAATTATAGCAATATTGATTTCAATAATTGATTGCAAAAGTAATGCGTAACCTAGAATTTTCTTCGCAATAAAAATTCTTGTAAATTAGAATGTCAAAAAAAGTGTGTTCTGAGAAATATTCTGACCTGGTTTTCAAAAGGGGATTCGTATTCGCCATTACTATGTTCCTGTATTCTCTATCATACAGAGCGTCCCAATATTTTCCGATCAAAATGTTGTATAAACGTAGGTCGTTTGGGGTTTTATTGAAAAGTTACAACAATAATAAGAAATTCGAGGAAAATGGTAACGGAAGTGAGGTTATGATACAAAATAAGAATAGATCAGCGATATGAACATCTAGACTGTTTATGCGAGCTGTGTTTACGGTCTGAGATCGTTGAAGTTATTGAATGCAGCTTCTGTCACTACCATTCTTGTCTCGTACCGAACCAACCGCAAGTTTGTTACCGTTTCCTTCGTATTTTTGCTATAACTTTTTAACGAAGCTGCAAACCACCTATGTTTATATAGCATTTTTCTCTTACCTATACCCATAGAAGACACTGGCAAAGTTTGATCGGAAATAATTGGGACACCCTGTATATACATAATGTAGCTCTATTGCTGCGTAGCTCGTAAAAACAAGAGGTCGTCCTTGGAAAAGATCCGAGGACAATAATAGTGGACTCAAAGTTCCGAAACCCTCTTATGACGTTAACTGCCGTATTTTTCTTTTATCCCATCTCCAATGTGTATTTTTCATTTGCTTTTCAATGCTCGTCGTATTAGTAGTTGAAAGATCACGAATGTGTTCGGCAAACATTAACTCGGTGTTAAGGAATTCTTTTTACTTTTGAAAGTCGGTCAAGTACACGTGTACTTAGCTTACTCGAAGTATCTGGTTCAATGGCTATTTATCGCGTCCATGACTTCGATTAAATTTTTCACAATAGCAAATCGAAACTCATTTCTTTTAATTTCATTTTTCGTGTCCGAAAGAGATTATCGCGTTAATTTGGAATGAAATTAAATTGACAATTTACGCGAGGAAAGATGAATATGTCTCTAACGTGGTCTGTTAAGTCTGATTTTTCCATAACGCTCATCGTTTCCTCTGTTCACAACAATAATGACCGTAGTTAGCCGCGGAGCATAGAACACGCCTGTTTCTTGACAATTCGAACAATAAAATGCACATCTGCGGTGCCCCGTCTGTTTTCTTCTCTCTGCTATTCAGGGATTCTTGTCTATGGCCATTTAAGAATTCCATGAATCGTCTTTTGTCCTCGAAAACACTTCCATAGAGCTCTTTTCTTGGAAACTTGAATGGTTGAATTTTTTTCACACTATCGTTCCGTGCGTCTGCTAATTTCGCACATTTCTTCTTCTTCTTCTTCTTCTTTTTACGTGATTAGCGTTATGAGAATATTCGCTAGATGAGATTTAGGTGAAAAACGGGTTAATGGGTTGGTTGAATTTTAATAACAGATTCTCCCATTGTGTTCGCTAGTTTCGCGTTAATATAAAGCGGAAGGTGGAGGTTCGTTAAAAAGAAAGTTCGACTTCCGGTTTCTACATTATGAGTCATCGGTAACCCACGCAGCATTTCACTTTAGTATCGCGTATGTGTGTACGTGAAGACATAATCGTGCATCTGGAGAGAAATTACTTTGTGATACAATGAGTTTTCCGTGAACCATTTCACTTGTTTATCTTGATGTTCAAAGATTATGAGAGTCCGGGTTAAAGTACATCGACTTCCGGTACACTTAATAGGTACATCGTCCGAGATCCATTTTAAGTGATATTTAAATATTCCTGCATATTTTCACGCGGAAATCAATTCAGAGATATATCGAATACTTGGAAAATGTTTAAATGGAAATTGTAACCTCCAATAACTCGTTAATGACAAATGTAAAAATGTTATTCTCCGATCTTTTTCGAAACTATCGGGAAATTTTTTAAATTTTGCTTTCAACAAATCAAAAATTCTATGCAGCAATTTATACGGTTGTACCATAATTGGAATATTATAGAATATTTAAAAAGTGATTCTAACTTTCAATAACTCGTTAATGACAAATGTGAAAGTGTTATTCTCCCATCTTTTTTTAACACTATTGAGAAATTTATTAATTTTGTCGTTTTTTAATTCAATCGTAACACTATGATTTATGCAAAATTATCGGTTCCCTTTCTCCTATCATGTAATAACCGATTCTACGGTTTTCTCCTGTAATATAAAAGTTGAGGAAAAAGTTTGCTATGTATTTAACGCATTTGATGGGTGACATGGAACGAGATAAACACCCGCCACATCGACACTGTTGTGTGCATGGTAAGGTTAGATAAACGGTGCGCCTATATAAATCTTCCATGGCGCCAGATGATTCATCGAACCATGTGCGTGTCTAGCCAACATCTAAGTGTGTAATTTCATTAAAGTACAGGGAAATTAGTGGACGTTGAAGTATTCGTTTCGTCATTTCGTGGAAAATTTTATCGCTTCCTTGGACGAACAGAAATTACGCAAATGATTTCTCGTGTTTTACGACGCGGAAAATCAATTGGTCCTCAGACTTGTATTTCTCGCAAACGCTAACTTACAATGCATTTATTTCATACACAATTGCACGAAATGTCTCGGTATTTCAGCTGCGCGTCACGGTACAATGCCTTTTTTTAGTGTACGTGTCAATTTGATCAATCTGATAGTACTGGCAAAACACTGCACGCACAATTTGAGAGTACTCTCGAGAGCAACTATCGCAAAAGACTCTCAGACGGACACATATGTAAGGTAAAAACGGTCAGGATAACGGTGGTTAGCGGTGGAATAAAATATAAACGTGGGCGGTTAAACAGGGTGAATCCTTGTATTTTGAACTATACTGCACGAGTGCTGATACAATTCTGTCCTTCCTCAAAAACCTAGTCAAGAGGACCCCCTTGACAATATGGCCTTTCTTAGCCTTGAGGCAAAACTATCCCTAGGAGGGGGAAACGCAGCAGAAGACTGCACATGGCCCACTCAAGCCTTCGCTTTTTGGACTTTTCTAACACATACCCTTACACTTTGAACTCCAAAATAGGAAAAAGCTTTGGAGGGTCTTTTAATTAATATTCTTGAGGGGCGACAACGCGCCCGGGCGCAGTGTGACGTGTCACAAGAACGCGTCACCGATGATGCACGATGTGACGCGTCTTTGATGTCGCGCTCCAATCAACGTTCGCATGTGGCATCTAAATAAGACGCCCCGTAACACCGGTATAGCCGGTGGAAGCAATATAGCGAGATCGTAAAATCAGTCAAGCGTCAAATTAGACGTAACACGAGCGTTGAAGCAGCAATTCGAGGGAGATAAGGAGCTCGAGCCTTGTTCAGGGCCGTACGATGTCAACTCGGAGTTGCTTCCTTCCATTGCGGGGTATTTAAAAAAAATGTTTGCGCCTTAATCGTTCACAGCTGCAAGCTAATTTTTGCCGATACTTAGGCTCAATACTGTGCAGCTTAGGTGAAAGACTGTAAGCAGAAATTTTAAATATCGATTCACGAATGGTGGACAGCCCTAGGTGCGGCTAGATCAAACGACGTCGCTGCCTGATGCTTTAATCCTCCATACGTAATCTGGGTCTTTGACGACCCAAGTGAAATTTCACTCCCGCATTTCTTCGAAACGAATTGTCTTTTAACGAACAATTGTATACTGTGGTAGAGACTTGGATAAGTACTCGAGAATTTTTTCGGATTTTTTGGAAGCTTGGAACAGTAAAATAACTAGACTTGGACACAAACTATCCAGTTTTCCTACGAAGGAAATTTACGACCTCGCTGTATGTCGCTTTCACCAACTATACCTCGAAGTCTCAGTAACGACGCGACTTGCTGTAATGGAGAAATTATGCAAAACTATCTGGATGACGAATCTAAAATAATTTTCATATGTTTAAAAATATCATTCTTTAAATAAACAACATCTCCTTTAATTTTCTACGTCGTTCACATTTATTTGCTGTTTCATTGAAGTTTGAAATACGATCATAATGTCTGTCGCATGATCAATGAGCGTGCTATTAGGAAATACATCGATCAGAGTAAATTATACTTGTAATGTTAAGTAAGAAAATGATGCAAGGAATACATACAAAAAATAGGACAAATACTAACGTAGGATATTTTTTTCGAAACATTGAGCAAGTATATGGTAATTAGGTAACAAGGAAGGAACACATAAAAGATGGTTTCTATATGTAAAGGGCAAAGCTCGTGTTAAATGTATGCAGGAAATAAACGGCGAGAAAAATATGCAAGGTTACCTAAAGAACGGGTTAAAAACTGATCAAATTAGCCGTGACGTTTACAGTCTTTCAGAGCACGTGTTACGCGATCTAGTATTCTGAATAACGTCATACACCGGAAGTAGATTTGTTCGGTGGCATATTATGACTAGATTAACCCATCAATCAAAGCGTGATTGTCCTTGGTCGTTGAGAATACGGAAATACCGAAACTTTGTTTCGATAATGTCGTACAGTTTCTTCGTACTACGTTTCATTTTCTTCTTTTTTTTTTTTAGTATGAAAAATAAATTTGCAAAAAATTCATTCGCCTATGCGAAGACGTTAATTTTTCAAGCTCTCAGTGGTTCTATTCATGGTTCAGGTTTGATTTCTTTTTTTTCTCCCTTCTGAGCTGCCGATTTAATAATCACGTGTCTCTGTTGCGGTGAATTTTTTGCACAGTAAGATCATTTCAAAGCAAGTCTAGATGACACGATTATAAATTTGAACACGAAGCCCGACATAAGTTGCCTTCGCAACAACTGGAAATTAATATCTTACCGAATAAGTGATAGTAAATCAAAAACTAAGTATACCTCGGTTACACGGCTAGATGGTAAATTTGAGCAACCTTACCGAATAATAGTGCTACGCTTGAACGTTCTTATATACGCGTTATTTTGCTGTGCAAACAATGGTGTGCGATGTCGGTGGAAATATGGCAATATCCTTCATATTAGAGGTTCTCAAACAGAGATTTTTTGTATTTCCTTTTATTTCAATTTTTAAACAAGTTTCATAAAATTATCGTAATAAAACATTGATCGGTAATTGTAATATTCGAGATAATTTTTTCTTCTGAAGAAGGGTTGTACCACCGGCCAAAGGTTTGGAATCACTGTGCATCGCAGGTTACACAAAAATTCGCAGAAAAAAGTCAGCAGCTTTAAAAATTTTTTAACGAATTTTGTATCATTCAAATCAATCGATATGAGATAAATTGCTATTTATTAGACGAAAATTGGGAGGTGATTCCAAACTTTTGGCCGGTAGTGTATACGTAGAACAATGATTTTATATCCGTATTACTGAAACAAATTGATAATTATAATATTTGAGAAAATTTGTTCTTTCGAAGAAGGGTTATACAGTATCTACTGTACATGATAACCGAAAAGACGTGATAAAATAATTTATGCATACGGTACAAGTTACGTGAATATCGTATGTGGGATTGCTACGTGCTATCTGCATAAAATGCCCATTAAGCATGAATAATCATAAAAATTGCTTTGCAGCTGAACTCAAATTTCTTTGCAGGCTTTACTAACACGTTGCACAAACAGAAGAATAAAATACTTTCTGCGTGTTTTTATCATTCCAACATTTAGTATGGTTAAAGGAAAAATAGAATTTCCATAAGTCGACTACACGTTCCTTTAAATATACAGAAATGGGCCGTAAATTTGTTTCTCACTCTCACGATTCTGGAGATATTCAAAGTGGTAATTCTTTTCAGTCCACCCTGTACATGCTACAAGTTGCTCAAATTTACACTAAAAATTAAAAAGTTCTAAATATGTAGTTTCTCTAGAAACACTATTATAAATAACACTTCTAAAGTACGTTCATTCGATTGAAATTTTTTCAATGAAACCAGTAAAGCATAAAAACAATCGTAAATTTAAAGAAAGAAAAGAAAATAAACATTGTATTCTATGCAAATCGGGATATGCTGAAAAGACCGAAGTTATTTAAAGAATTTATACTTGCGGTCCAAGTTTCACCAGCTAGTCCGCAATCATTTGGCCACTTTCCGTTGGTATCGTGTAGTTTGCCTTTATTTGAATATTTCAGCATCTGACTAATATACTGCAATATATTCATATCAATATTCGGAGGGCGGAAATGGGGTCGCCATGCTTTTAAATATCTCACGACTCTCCCCTCCATGTATTATAAATACGTTTGTTACCTTAATCACAATATACTTGTATAATGTCCAGTAGAATGGAGAAAAGTGGTTTCGTTTGCATATGAAAACGATTTCAGCATTGGGTCACATTTGACCCGGCAACCGCCGTGCGTGCAACTATCACGCGATCCGCTGTCCGAGGGTTGATACATTCATATTAAGCGTAACATCAATGTATAAAAGCTGGTTTATTACCATTTACAATTTATCACTGCACGGATATCCTGAGGCAAAAATTTCTACGTCAAACTGTCCTCGTAACAGGATTAACACTAGGTTTAAGGACATTTCTTGTATACCTATCTCTGTCAAATTGACGCGTGAATGAAACCGCATATTTTCTTTAAAATATAATATAATTTTAATAATTTTATTTATATAAA
>NW_017100137.1:1501351-1540875 GCF_001263275.1 Habropoda laboriosa | reverse complement strand
ATAAGAAGCGTAAGTGGTAGGAGAGAAGTGTATAAACGGTTTCTGTAATTTTCCTAGTGAAATTCAGAATGCGTCAAAATGACGCGTCCCGTAAACCTAGTGTTAAAGTAACAAAGGGTTAAAATATCAGCATACTAAATTTACCGTATGCTCTTTTCACCCGTAATCCTCCGTTCACGAAACCCTCGACTCTCGTTCTAAATGCCATCGAACCAGTTCTACTTTGCTGCCAAGAAATCTGGGGATGTTTCATCCCCGCGAAAAGTTGGGCGACACTGGTTAAAATAATCGCGTCTCTCCTGTTCAGCAAAACACCGAGGTGTATTAACATAACAGTACCGGTACACCCACGTGTGTGCTCGCGAAGGGTGGAATATCGCTGCGTGAGGGAGGGAGAGACGTATTGCGTTCGATTGCCGAGTGGGGCGAGTTCACCGGTCTCGAAGTAGTAGAAGTCACGCGAGAACGTCTGAGTTCGTGGACTTCTAACATAATCGAGCTCTACGACATGCAGAACACGCGCTGCGTACAATCACGTGGTGAATATATTGGAGCGAGTAGCTTTTAACATTTGCAACGACGTCGTGAATGGAATGGAGTATTTTAGGAGAGCGTTATTATTCGGCTAGAAAAGTGTACGGTGTACGTAGAAAGTAATTAGAGCAACGGAGTATGGAGTGAAATGTAAATGAATAGTGATTATTTTTGGTAGTTAGCGTTTTATAGATTTACGAAGCGGAGTCAAAAAGTTAAAAAAAAAAAAAAGTATTGAGCATTTGGGGCTGTTTTGTCATTTATTTTTCTACACGATCATCAAGTTGGTTTAAACATTTATTCCTACTTTTTATAAATCATACAATGTAAAAAATAAATGTAGCTACGAATTTTAAAAAGTTCGCGATATCGTGATTACGCGAAAACTGGTGCAAATTTTAAAAATTTACTCAAGTTCTGCGTGTAAAAATGAACGAAATTGTGTCCCCTTCTATTTTTCTCATAAATCTGCCACTTTTACGAGAAAAACGCTGGAAACTAATAACGTGAACACCCTCTATATTTGTACCGATATATGACACTAACTTTGGCGAAGGAAGGTAATTCAAATCGTGCAATAGTAGTATTTTTTACCTACTATTTAACGCTGTTGTTGTTTTAATTTTTTCCTCGAAGAACAAGTCGCTTCTTAGATAGTTTTAGACAGAGTATTCGCTGGTAAGGAGATATTAAATGTCTCTATCGAGGAATAGTTACGGGCATCTGTTGTACGTGCATGGAAGAAGAAAAACCAGTGGATGATTCAACCCGTTATGAATCATTTGTGACCACTAGTTTCACTCAGCATTGAAGCTATAGGTCTATACCATTGAGTAAAAAACGAAGTGTCTGCTATGGGTGTTGTGTACACCCACATGACAGGAAGCGAATAGGCCACCGTAGGTGGTCGCTGATTCCGCGCGACACATAATATAAGCTTGACGGTAATATAGTGGATCATTGATGTCCCTCACAGTACATAATTCGATGTTGAATCTTGCACACCGATGTTCAAGTGTCTTAACATTTACGTAACCTTCCTCTATTTTAATATTAATTTACGCGAATTAAAATGATTAAAAATGTAAATTTAATATTCTATCTTTCGATATTTTCCATTACAACGATGCATTTTTTTTATTAGACTGGTCCACATGAGACGTCGCTTTTTTTTGGAATGAAACAAAATGTTTGGATGTGGCAAAATTTCATATTCTTTACCGTGGATTGTTTCCAATAATTTTCCTCAACAGCCCTATCTGGGCCTCCTCTTTCTGGCTGATTTCCAATGAAAAGTCACCAATCTGGAATTTTGTACACCAACGTTGAAGTGTCCTAACATTTACACAACCTTCTTCAGACACTAAATTTACAGTTTCAGCAATTTTCACCGCAGTGTTTCCCAATTTAAACTTACATAAAAGAAATTCCGCGGATATCCCGATTATTCGTCGCGTCAGATAATAACGTCCAAATATATTATATTACGAACCTTTTCTACGGTAAATTCCTTCCTGTTGACTATTTTGTATACACAAAAATTTGTGATCGGTCCAAATTTCACGTACGACATCCACCTGTTAGTTTCAGCTGTGATAAAAAGAAACATTTCATTTGCATTAACCTAATACCATCAGTCTCGAAAAACCACAAAACGTAAAGTATCCAATTTGTCATCGATAACCCACAAACGGTAACCCAATAAATCAATCCTCTTTACCAGCGCATATTCATGATACGTCGTTGCATCCCGAGGGCATGATGCAATCATAGAAACAGTTCACCTCTACCGGATTTATCTGGCGTTGTAATCAAATTAAAAAGGTCAATGCTAACCAGTTTACCGACGCGCGTTCGCGCGCTCTTGTGCACGCGATTCAACGACGCGCGGCCGCCGATAGCGCTTGGCTGGGGCAACGTGTGAGAACGTCGCGACACGCGTGCGTCGCGCTTGAACGTTTGCCCGTCGCGCGCAGCTCTACGATAGAGCGGCGTTCGATCGGCGGCGGGTTCACTGGTCTCCTAGAAGGAGAAGTCACGCGAACGCGTCTCGAGACCATTCGGCTATCCTTGCGTTCACGGGCGATTTATGTATAGGGTGGCTCCGTAAATATAGCAGATCGCGGTGCCAGCCGGAGATATAAACTTTGACCGGCGCGCGCGTTTATTTTCTTGCAGCATTTAGGAATATACGTATGCGTTACTGACGAATTGTACAGCATTTGGGAATTCGTACGATTCTGACGTTATTGTGTAGTCGAACGATACGATATTTTTCGCGGTTTTCGGTCGATGTTTGTTTTTTCAGTGACGTAATTTTTAGGTTGGAGATTTGTCGCGTAGGAAATTTTTCTTTCTCCTTTAACAGTTTTTGATGTTCTCGTGAAAGTGTGGTAAAATTGCTCTGGATCCCCATTTTTTTTGGACACGTTTCCAAGATAAGAATTTATGCAGGCAATTTTAAATATTAAAGTTTGAGACTGCTGTGAATCTTTTGGTTAAGGATGAATTACGTAGAGTACCGCTCGAAAGTTTGGAGTATATGAAAATATTGTTCTGCTACAGTAATAACACTGTGCCTAATTACAATTAAAAGTGAACGTTACTTTTTAGGGGAACAGTACAAATTTAGGAAAGTGTTTCTTCGCAAAAGGAGCCTCTTTTTTTCCTACACGTCCGCTTCACATAATTTCGTCCAAGCCTCTAGCAATATTGCTCCAAGCTTCTTATAAATATTTCGACAGATCTGTTTCAAGCATTTTTTTTATATTCCCGTCTAATTCATCCCGTAATAATTTTAATTTCAATCTTAATGCTGTTTTAACGTACAAGTACAATATTTTTAATTAAACTACCGCATATGTTTGTACGAAACATCTTTTGTCCAGATAGCAAATAGTGGTCCAAACTTTTGAGCACAAAATTTTCATAGAGTATGCTAGTGTGATGAGATACATGAGAAACTTGGAATAGCTATACAAGGTGGACTAATGAGAATTACCACCTTGAATATCTGCGGAACTACGAAAGTGAGAGAACAATTTTTCAGATGAAAGTTGTGCAGATGTTTTGTCAACGAGAGCACTTTTTTCGTACTTTCTATAATTATATATTACGAATTAATATTATACGCTCTCCTTTTACCGGTCACACGTGTTTCGTACTACTTGCCTTTTTTCCCCCAATAAACGTTCGTTCCTTTATGGAATAAATTTCTAGCAATCGTAAATCTTCGATAACACTTCCGTCAATTTTCCATTAAATTCTCGTTAAATCTCGAACCGATACGCTCCTGTTTCACCTCTTGCATACTAATCGCATCAGTCGAGACGCATTACGTACACCGTCTCAATGGAATATTTCACGCACAGCTAGGTCCACAGCGTGTGAAACCTGGCGTATGCAAAATTTATACGTCTCGACGCTATTCAATCTTTTATGCCGAGCATTTTTCGGCGAAAAAAAAAAAAAGTGGTATCAGATAACGATTGTGATTACGCCATAGTACACGCGATTGGGTTCTGCATATTCACGGAGGGAAATGCACGCGATATCCTTGTGGAAATACATATAGACATACCGTTATCTGATAAAGTCAGGCACATTTTATGTAGATAAGTGTGACGACACGTACGGACTCTTAAAGAAGGCGTGTATCACGGCTCATTCCGCGTGAATGTCGATGTACGAAGTGTATAACTGTATTCAAATACGGGGAATTACGTTGCATAAAGAATTGTGCAATGCGCGGAAGTTTTGCAATTAGAGATTCTGTAGTGTTCTCTTTGAGAATGAAAACCACGTGTACTAGACGTGTTTAGTGAAAGGATTTTTCTTTCTTTTTTTCATTTATTTATTTATTGGAGACCTCAACTGATGTCCATTTCAGCTGTACATAGGTATATATATATATAAGAAAAAATTTAAAAAGTAGAGTGACGGGGATAAATTTTGAAAAAAAAAAAAAAGAAATATTTTTCGAAAATTCTTTTCCATCGTAATGTAGGACATAAAAGATATTTGATTTTTATTTTACCATTCGTAGGCAATCTGGGTCTTTGACTTCCCGTATTTTTATTGTTATCGAAAAAGGTTCTAAACATTCGACTTCACGAATAATTGTATAATGTAGTGGAGACTTTGATACGTAAATACCCGAGGATTTTTGCAGATTTATTGAAAACTTGAAACAGTGAAAAAATTAAACTTGGACACAAACTAAAATGCAAAATATATTTGTATTCTACAGTTTGTTTGAAAATTTACAAACAAACAGCTTCGAGTACAGTTGAAATTTGCACACGGAGTATGAATGCAAAATGCACTTTCATCGTATCAGTAACAGCGAGACTACTTCGAAACGAAGTAATTTTCCTTGCATTTCCAGTAGCAGCGAGATTTGTTGCTGGATTAAAAGGATATCTCTAGCTGTACAACCGAGTAAAACTAGATTAAGTAAGTGTGTCATACGAAGAATTCATTCTTGAGATAAAATTTGCATATCGTTGGAACATTATACATGAAAACTATTAAAAAGTTAGATTTACGAGTACAAAGTTAAAATTTTTTAATTATGAGAACTATTAGACTGAAGTAATAGAAAAATTGTATTCGAAAGTAGTCGGGAAGGAATAAAGCTAAAATTTGATATATATGAAAATTATTAAATAAAAGTATTCTAAAGTTAGATTTAACCGGTTAACTGCGGAATTTAGTTTCAAAGATCTCTCGCGGGATGCGTAATTAAAATGAAGCAATGACGAGTGTACACGTCGAACGCAGGGCAAATGCTCCTATTATAAATCTGACGAAAGAAGTAAAGCAAAACGAGGAAGGGTTACATTTTTATTCGATAAAAAATTAACAATTCATTGTTGAAAAGGATATTGATATACACAAAATTCACAAAGAAGAAAAATAATCTTAAGAAATTCAGTTGATTTAACGTAAAGGAAACATACCGGCAAATGACATTTTTGTTACTTCTTATTCGAATTTGGAGTTTTTATAGTAAATGGTAATTTTTTATTTCACACCACGAGTATACACGTCAACCCCACCGAAATAAAGTTTTCGATTGACGTGTATACACGTCGAACACAGTTAACTGGGTAAAAGTAGGTACTGAGATCAAATTTTTTAACTATGAGAACTATTAGATACAAGTAATGAAAACATTTTATTTGAAAGTATTCAAGAGGAAATTAATCGAAAATTTGATGTATGTGGAAACTGTTAAATAGAAGTAGCCAGAGTTCCATCAATGAGATTGGTTGTAAAAAGACATCTTCGCGATTCTGATTAAATGTGCGTAGAATTGGCGGAAGATTTATAGAAGTAGAACGCATACATAGCCAGTTTGCTTGAGATTAGATAAGCGTCCTGTACTATGACAGATAATAGTGAATCATTCGCGTATACGCTTAAACAACGTGTCGCAACAATATTGTAATAATGTGTTCTCCTTGATTTGTACATACGGAATAGTTGTCGCAACTATTCGTAATATCGTGAAACATTCCACGTACATATCACGATTCTCGGTATTGTCATTAAGAGTCATCTTTATAGTAAAAATTTGACAAATAGTTATTACAAAATTGCGACTTTGATTGCGAAAATTTTATAAAAATTTCTCGTAAGGATAGGAAATTTTTCCTTTTTTGTTCTTCCAAGGGTGCAAGTTACACAGGGTGGGCCACCTAATTATCTTTACTAGCTATAGTGGTACAGGACAATTATTATACGTAATTTAAATGATTTCTGAGGTTGAATAAAATAGGCGAAACATTTTTCTATAAATTCCAATATGTTTTTAAACATGTACAACAATATAACCTTAAAATGATCTCAGCCTTTAAAATTTTAAACGAAACGTGAAACTTCCTCTCATCTGTTGCCATTTCTACCATCAAAGTTTTTCCCCAGCTTATTCAACCTTTGATACTATTTAAATTACGTATAACAAATTTTCTCACACCACAATAGTTAGAGGAGATAATTAAGTGATCTGTTTTACGTGGCCCGCCCTGTATATAGTTAAACGTAATTCTTCGCAGTTTATGGTGAAATGTATCCGTGTAACAATGTACGAAAATTGCACGGTCATCTTGCATAAATTGCATGATTACTCAAGGTTGTTAGAATCAGTGACATGTATGTCGATTATTAAGAAATTAATTCAGAGAAGTGTGCAGAAAATGTATATTCAAGACTTTGCAAGAATTCGCTGAGAAATTTGTTACACGAAGCATAGATTTTTTCCTCGTTTAAATTGTCACTGTCGTATGTTGAATTTCGTACTAAAATTGTTACCTTTACTATCGTTCAAACATGAACGTAATTTTTATCTCTCTTGAAAAAAGAATTTTTCAAAGAATTTCACTCGGTTTACACAGGTTGAAATTAAAGAGAAGAAATTTCACTTAACAGACTTGTCAGTTTCTCTTTCAAACAAACTTCACTTCGTCAATCTCCGATCCTATATCTATTAGTAACATAATCAGCGCAATTGGTCTAAATTAAAACGTTGCCATAAGGTCGTGATCGATCCACTTATTAATGTGTTCATCAACTTTTTACCTCCAATTTAACTGGTTAACCTAAAACCAAAGGATAGAGTACAAAGTCAATCTTTCCATCAATCTCTCTTAGTTAGTATCATAGTTAGTCTAAAATCGATTCTCTCGCACTGTCAATTCAGTTGTTTGAATTAAACAACGGAAAAGTATCTTCAGTTGTCGCTATTATCAATTATCATGCGTAGGTAACTAGCAAAGAAGATAAAGAAAACGAACGTAGATCGGGTCAGTTTAATTAGGGTAGATCTAATTTAAAGGTCCAATTGACCTTACTTAGTTTAATTTTTACATTTTTATTTCAATAATCACATTACTAACACAACCGAAAGCAATACGAATACCTTGAACACATTTACATACAGGGTGACCTAATAATGTGGAATTCAAACAGCTTAGATATGTATACGTCTTTCAGAAGTTGTATCCGTATCACATGTCGCACTGTTGGAACCACGTGTTTTCTCGACCCAACTCGGCCACTTTGCGTGATAAGAAATTTCACAACATGTGCCGTTCAAATATTGTGCAAAACAGCGCTCGAAAGACTGAATTCACGAGCACCGATGACAGACAGAGGTGTTCGGTTCTTGTTCGACACAGTCGGCGCACTCTTCGAATACATATTTTCCGCCGAGCATTCGGTTCGAGGACGGCCAGAATGTGGTCTAGCTGTCGCAGTACCAAATTCCCGGAAATTCTGGGTCAAATTCTGTGATCAGGCACGCGATTTCGATCGAATTTTCGTTCTTCAATTGTGTAGCGCTCCGTGATAAATCTCCTATCTGTCTACACCGCGACTGTCAAATACCAATTGACAGCCGTGCGTCGTATCAAAATGGCAGTTGATTAAAGTACGAGACAAATTCTTGGTACACCCTGTATAACAGAAGTATTCAAGAAAATCTCCTATATAAATCTCCCATGTGTCTACTGGACAACTGTCAAATACCAACTGACAGCACCGTGTCGTACCAAAATGGCAGTTGATTAAAGTACGAGACAAATTTTTGGTACACCCTGTATATCTCTATCTCTATGTGTGATACCGCACACGTGGATCAGCCATAAGAGCCTGATTAGCTCGCCTTCGCGTCTCGCCGAAAGCACGCAACCAAATTAAGAAGGTCAATGCTGTTACGAAGCCGCAGTATCAGCAACGACAGCGATTCACCGCGTATCCGCGTAATGTAACCGGTAATTCAGGGGCAGAAGGAGCAAGAGCATACTCAGTCATCCCACGCGTGACCTGTAATCGCGCTCACTCGCAACTGTTGCCCACCGTCAGCCCCCGAGATGAGGATGTGACATTACTCTCAGATTTGTTAATTTGTTATTGCGCCAATCGCGGTTGATTCTCCCACTGAAAAGGACCACCGCACGCGCGTGCACGAGCGGAGAAGCTGAATTTGCCAATGAAACGCGCAGATTCGCTGGCCTGGTTGGTCCGCCTCAAATTACGAATCTCGAAAGCGTGACTGAAGAAGCAGCTGTAACCCCTGATCACGCGCGTAATTTCGTCCAATATAGCCGCTGGAGATATATTGGTCGGCCAAGGACATTTCTCCTTTTTTAATTGCTTCTAACCATTTCCTTGAGATATACGCTACCGCTCATAAGTAATTTGCCCATCTACTTCTTTTCTCTTTATTTAAAGATCTGATAAATTTTTCGAGAAAATTATTATTTTTTCTTAATCGCCTTCGATGCCTATAGGCGGTTTGAAAAATTTGCGCCTTGTGGCACACCTTCATCTCAATTTAATGAAGGGAATTTAAAATTTTCATTTTTAAACTTTTTAGAAATTTTGAAAACGCCGAAACGAAAGATTCTGCTGCGGCCACCTTTGACATCTATCGTCTGCCACGAGCATTGCGCACTAAAATCTGCCGCGGCGAAAAGGTTAAATAAAGATTAGAAAGTAGAAACTCTGTGATTAAAACTGTAGATTTGGAAAAATTTGTTTGCCACTTTTACTCGTGTACAATTTATCCTTTATTACGTAGAATTGAACATTTTTTCAACAGGGTAAAATTTCATAGCCAGTTATTTAACTCGTTTCACTCGTAGTGAAAACATTCTCCAATAAGATTTGCACGAGGAGTCACATTCTTTTCCGTTGCATTATAATTTCAACGCTAAATTGTCCAACTGTTAAAACGTTGTCCTTGACCGATACATGACCACGTCTTCATTATAGTAACAGGCTATTACAATCTGTTCGTCTCTCGATTTATATTTGGACGCATTCCGACGGAACTACTCGCTCGTTGACATCTGAACCCGATGCTCGTTCCTCAAAGATCGAGAAGATTCGTATTAATTGACGCGAAAGATTCGCTATTAATTGAACCATTTTTCTCAACGAGCCATGCCGTCGCGTTTCTAATTGCTAACGGAGGATCGATTAGTGTGGTCGTAGGTTAGGTTGATCGGCATTTCGCACGGCAATCGAGACATTTCGCTCCCCCGTCCGTGATGAACAATTGTCAGCCTGCCGCTGCTCTTTGCTTCTCTTTCTAATGATAACAAACGAAGTCAATTATAACCCTGGTCAATTATCAGTTGTAAACTCGATCCAGTCTCTGATAGTTTAATGGCGGCATGATTATAGCCTTGGTTATATTCCGGTTAAATGTTAGATAGGTTTGATATGCTAGTGATGTACGGGGTGTCCTGCAAAATGTGATATCTGTGAGCACGTTATAATTATTCACGAGAAAATCAATAAAAAATACGAAATAAAAGTTTTCTGTCTTAGCTTCTGTTTTCGAAAAAATCGATTTTCACAGTAAATTCGAGTACATATTTGGTGCAGCTATTTCTGGGAGAAAATTCAGAGGCATTTTGAAACGTTAATAACTAAAACACAATTTTTTATTCTTCATTTTCGTCTTATATCGGTTTCTAGAATCACCCCTCGAATTTTCTTCCAGAAATAGCTGAACACCCTGTATACAGGTATGCAGAGTAGGACGTAATTTATCATACAGTCTAAAAGGAAATGTTTCTCCGTATAAAAGTAAATAACAAATAATAAATTTCTAATGTATGAACTACTTACGTGATTAGTTTACGTTACACGTTCGACGTGCACAAACGCTAACATCGATAAAATGAAACGATAGTCAAATCGTACCGATCAGTACGCAACATCGTCAACTTTTCAATGTCAGTTTTGTCGAAGACGAAGCTCCGTTCGAAAAAATTTTATTCTTCATCCTCCATTTCCTAACCTCTCTATTCTTCATTTTTGCGGGACACCTTCTACGATAGATCGTACAATCGGTGATACAGTTTAAACTAGCGAATAATACGGAAAGATTATTATGATTGGTTCGTGACTAGGCTGTTACCGGATCGTTACCGTAAATCAAGCCACCGAATTGCATCCCTTTCACTGAGAACACTCTGGCTGAGTTATAAAGACAGCGACTGCACGCTTAATCAGGGGCTTGTTTAACGCTTACCGTTGTCAAATAAACGTACACGGGACACGACGGCTGGCATTGGTAGCGGCTTGTTGCATATGTCGTATCTGATTTCTAGGCTGATACCAGCGGCTTCTTGCTAGACGCGGTCACGAGCGTTCGTAGAAATTGTATCATGGCGGTTGGTGAGTTATGGCGTGTATAAGAAAATAATCAGGAAATATTATTCCGGCGTTTCGCCAGGATTATTGTTATTTATCGCGACAGCTACTTTGTATCGATGGTAAGAAGTGCGAGTGGTCGGTTAGACTTGATTTCACGAATTACATCGACCTTACTACGCTCCGCGCCAAAATTATAGGACACCCCTTGGATTTTTAGCGTTTTCTCCGCGATATTTTAGCTGGTTCTGATATGTACTTCAACAGAAAAATGCTCCAAACGAAAGTTCGTTGGTATTAAGTGAAAAGTTTATCGGTGTAAAACAAATCTTCTTTCATGAAAAATTGAAGTCAACTTATATTTTTTAAAATAGCTGTGAGAAAATCCGTCCCGACGACTCGCCCCTTTGGGTTTTGCCCTGGGCCTGTTCGCGTAGGGGTGGACAAGGATCGGCAGGACGACGCGTTCTCACTCTTCCCGAGACCCTTAACGTATACTTTTGCGAGCGACACCCGAATGACGTGGAGATAGACTTTGAATAAAATAAATTATTGCGGAAACGTAGAAACGTTCAATTAATTTTGCGCCCACCCTAGAGTCAGAGTATGTACTATATATTTTTCTTTTCATATTCGGAAACTACATGATACTCTCAAGGATTTCTTTTGCACCAATAAACCGATTAATACCGATGAACTTGTGTTTGAAACTGTTTTAAAGTATCAGAACCAGCTGAAATATCGCGGCAACCGATTTGTGCTACACCCTGTACACAACGATTTTGTACAGATTTTTTTTTTAGCAACTTTTGAACGTTCTTAAGAATAGTTTGTATACAGCATTGGTTTTGTGACACGATGAAAATACAGGGTGTCTTATTATTTTGTCACCGATTGTATGCGGTGCATCGAGACGAATAGAGCTCTGTAGTAGTGTTCCTGTTATTCATGTATAGGCTTTACAGCAACGCTATTTTATCGTCACTTGTATACCGATATGAAATGTTTCTGTCAGCTGTATTGTATCCTGACATGATTTATTCATGTCACATTACAATACATTACATGAATTATTCTGCAATTGTTCGAATAATGATGTACGTGCATCAATGAACGGTATTAAAAGCGATAAATATTTATTGGAAAAGAATAAACTCACGAACGACGTCGATATAACAGAGTTGGTGAATTTTTACAAAAGTGTTAAGTGATACCAGAAACAACATTTGAAACAAACATATGCTCCAACTGTAGATAACCTTTGTGTAACTCCTGGAACCGATGGATATCAGTGAATAAAGTTGGCAAACATAGCACGTACGACTGCAATAAACAGTACGTGGTGAAACTAGCCAGTAATATTAACCATGAAGAATAATTTCAATGCAATAACCGGATAATACAATACCTTTTACGCTGTTAATTGGGTTCACTTCTCAAAACAGAAATTGAATCTCTCTAGTCTCTATAATTACAAATGAGTTCTGTAATATTAGTTCATTTTTATTCTTGCAAATGTGCATTACGGTACAATTAAAAATGAGTAATTTCTCAATGAATAAATTATCGAGTCTTAAGTATTAACTAACACACGGCGAGTTAACTTTTCTTATCTAGTTAACAGGTTGATCCTACTACATTTTTCCGTTTTAAATTCCTTTATCAACTGTTTCTAATTGTTACATACAGTTATTTACATTTTTTTTAAAGAGTAGTATTTAAAACATGGTGTCGATTTCGACGCGTTTATCGACAATCGCTGATCCTACTACGCAGCGTATCCAACCGTTAAGAACCTTTTATCGCATGAAATTCCACACTTTTTATATCGTTCTACTTAAACCACCTTTGATCACACGCTTGTTACACGTGACTTATCTGCGCATTAAATCAAAACCAGCAGAGGAAGAAGAAAAAAACATTCAATCTTGAAATACAGGAAGAAGCCAAGAAACCGCAAGAGGTATCCAAACACGCGGAAAAGTAAACCGTCTCATTGTTCTCCGTTCGTTCGATATCGCCATAACCGCAAACGCTTCCGAAGTAGACCTGAACGGCGAAACAGCCGCCAGCCGCAACGCGGAAGCCTCTAATCGTTTGCTGTCCTACGGTCGGTAATTTGTACAACTGCACGATAGTGATGTCCAGTTGACGCGATGTCTGGTCGCATTATCTCTCGGCTTCTCGTCGACGTGTTTGTTCGTGCATATTCTAACATTAACGACGGAACGACCGTGGCTGATTGGCCTTCAAGGCCTTGGCCGTCGCCGGACCCCTCTTTTGATATCTCATTCTGGCCTGCCCTCCCCTCTGCATCTCCGCAAATGCTCGTTAACACGTTCACTGCCACCAGAAAATCGGGAGAGACATGCTGTGTGCCACCGATTCGTAACTCTCAGCCAGTCACGTGATTTTCACGAGGATTTTCGTGACGGTAATCGTCGATCGCATAGCGGTGGATTTTGATGTCGCGGTGATGATCGACAGCGTGTCGACAATGGCACGCGGGGCAAATCATTCTCTGTCGACAATGCTTCGACGGTGGCAACGAATGTATTAAGGGGACACATACCGATAGTATCGATTTTTATGTCGTACCTGTGACCGGTCGACACGCTGTCGACAGTGGCACACGGGGCAAATCATTCTGCGTCGACAATGCTTCGACGGCGGCAACGAATGTATTAAGAGGTCACATACCGATAGTATCGATTTTTATGTCGTACCTGTGACCGGTCGACACGCTGTCGACAGTGGCACACGGGGCAAATTATTCTGTGTCGACAATGCTTCGACGGCGGCAACGAATGTATTAAGGGGACACATACGGATATTATCGATTTTTATGTCGTACCTGTGACCGGTCGACACACTGTCGACAGTGGCACACGGGGCAAATCATTCTGTGTCGACAATGCTTCGATGGTGGCAACGAATGTATTAAGGGGACACATACCGATAGTATCGATTTTTATGTCGTACCTGTGACCGGTCGACACACTGTCGACAGTGGCACACGGAGCAAATCATTCTGTGTCGACAATGCTTCGACGGCGGCAACGAATGTATTAAGGGGACACATACGGATGTTATCGATTTTTAATGTAGCAGCGGTGACCGGTCGACACACTGTCGACAGTGGCACACGTGGCAAAAAACTCTGTGTCGACAATGCTGCGACGACGGCAGTGAGTGTGTTAAGCCAGCAATACCCTGCTGGACCAACATTTCGATATTTCCTGTTGAATCATGGCTCGCTGGAATGATCTTTCGCTTCCTGCGACGTAACGCTCTCAACGACACAGCGTATCTCTTTATGAAGTCATTAAAATGCATTATCTTAATCTACCGGCTATGCTTTCGTCAACGGGACGTTCCGTACACGGCCGGGATTTAATGGGTGTTTTAATTACTTAGACTGTGATTCAATTATGCCAGAGGATGGTCGGACAGTTGGCGTGCTTTTCTTATGCAGATTTTGAGAGATAATATTTTTCCGAGGGAGACTGTTTCTCGGAATAGTGTGCTATATTAAGGCATTAGTAAAATCGACAATTGGTTGGTATTGAAATTACAAAAGTTGTAGCCAGAATTTGTTTAGAATTTGACCATTGAGGAATTAATAAAGTTTACTCAGAAATCAGTATTATCACTTACATCGGGAAAGCTACAACAAGATGACAATATCAGAGATTTTTGTAGTAGAATATCATTTCTCGATATATCATTACACAAACATACTAGGTTTGACTATATCGTAAATTTTAAGATGCTTTTACAACACATCATTAAACTATCGTCAACTGAACAAACGTATTAGAGATTGAACGGGTATTTTAATCCAACTTTAATTCAATGGTGTTGTAAGATGGCTGAGAAGAAGTTTATGTTTGAAGGATTGAATGTTTGGCGAGTGCTGAGGGAATACGTGTTTGAGAATTGTTTGATATGTAGATTGAGAGTAATGGGTCTGTTAGATAGAGTTCAAATGTTGACGGAAGAATTATATCATCGGGCGAAATCGATGAAGACTGTGTTAAGAACGCGAGAGAACAGGTGTGATTATTGAAACAGAAATATCGAAGAGATTTCACTCTTTTCATTTTTCATACAGCATAAATTTTAACATAAATTTGAAAAAGATTTTTCCTACATTTAGATAATTTGTGCAATTATTTTCATACACAAAGTGTTTCAGAATAACGAGATTCGAAAAAATATTCGTTTGTGTCACTACTACTTCTCGGAGTACGTAGGTTTACTATAAAGGGTGTTCCGCGATTAGTGGTACAGCCGTGAATGGGATGATTCTACGTGAAAATGAAAAATTATAGAATAATTTAGTTTCCTTAGTTTTTGAGAAAATTCAATTTGAATATTCGTCGAGTGCACGTGCATTTAATTATCTCTTATGTTTGTACTAATAAGCGGTGCCAATGTCGTGATAAATACTGATAACATATTTATTAACGATTTCTTTAATCTAAATTTACATTACGAACAAATAGTTAAAAGTGACAAACTGCAGTTATTTAATTTTTTAGCAAGTGAAACTGAAGTCTTTTAAACTCAAGACTAATGGAATGTGTAAACTTACTTTGTTAAATAACATTGTTTCGAAAAAGTTCAGATTATTTGAATTTTTTTACTATACATGAATCTTAATTTCAGTACTCACTTCTTCCTACACAAGTGTTTAAAAAATGCATTTCAATTTGTAATAAATATATACAGGATTAAAAATGACACTTTGGCAAGATGAAAACATAACCTAACTTAAATATGAAAATACTTAAAACTTCATGCAACGGTAGATCTTGGATCACGTAGAATCGAATAAGCATATAAATATGGTCACTGGACTTGAAAGAAGGGAAACGTCAATGAAACGCGTACGAAATCAGAAAACAGTCGTGCTGGCAAAATGATAAATGTTCTCGTGCAATGCAGCTTTCGTTGTGGCGCTATGACTAAAATAATCTCGCGATACGTGCCAACGGTCCACGAGGATGCGTGACGTAATCCAAGCCACGAATCTTAGAGCTGTGAGAGTTCACGACTGATTTTCATAATACAGTCGAATATTTACAAGATCCTTAGCCTAATGGTAAACGAGTTTGGAAAATTACACAGAGCAATGTGCCATTACCGACGAGTTAACTAATTGAATAATTGCAAAGATACCATTTTTGTAATGTTAAGTTTGGAAAATTGAGTTTGTTGTAGACTAATCAGACTCGAAACATATTGTTTGTTAATTATACTGTGCTGATTGAAGTCTTGCGATAGGAGGGAAAAATACAGAAACCTGTACAATTGTTAATAATACTTTACTTGTATTGAATTTTTGAGAATTTACTAAAATTCTTTTTATAAGATTTTTTTATATAGTAAAAATTATCACCATCTTTTTGTCCATTTCTCTGTCTCTACCGGTGCTTTCGAAATATTCAAAAAAACTTTTCTACAGTTGAAGATATAATAAGATTAAAGAAGCTAAAGACGTTTATGAAAGTGTAATGAAAAATGTTTGCAGAAAAGAATACTTCTACAATGTGACCAATGGAAATAATTTCCTTTTCCGCGAAACACGTCTGAGAGCAATAACTGGCGTTCACTGAAAATATTCGAGCAAGTTTATTCATACGTTTCCTGTCGCCTTTTGTTCGTTTTTAATGCCGCGCCAGTGAAATACTCCGCGCAACTTGGAAAACGCTCGAAGAAGATTGATCAAAACGCGCTTCCTGTAAACGCGTGTGTACCAAATGTACTTTATTTATTTTCTTTCGCTACTAAACAAGCAAGCTAAAGAGCTATTTTGAAGCGGTCTACTTTCCACGATAGTGTGTTGATACTGGGAACAGTAATAAACGTGTTAATAACCTTTCATTAAGCGTTTGCTCCAGAAACCGTGTTGGAATAAAACCATAAGTGCTGAAGTAGATTAGAGGACAAGATTTAGGTAGTGAATTGTCTCTACAATTTTTCCCTTGCTGAGTTTTCGTCACTTGCCAATTTGTCGGAATTGACAGTAGAAATTCATAGGATTATGATAACTTTGATGGCTAATTTTGATAACTATGAATGATATGAATTTTCTCAAATACTAAGTTTCTTCTGAAACAATTTCATTCTATATTTTCGATTCATTATTTCATGCAGAATCATCCCCTTTGCTTATGGAACACCCTGTGTATTAAACCTGCGTATATACTCTGAGTAGACATAATGGAGCGAACGAATTTTCTTCGAATCTCGTTATTCTGATATCCTTCGAAATCATCCTGATCCTCCATTTTTTTAATGCGAGCTAAATTAACTCCTCAAAATCACTATATTATTCGTCGGCAAATAGTAACGAAATGAACTCTTCGAAATCGCTGCAATTTCTTCATTTTTTAAAACATCACCAGTATCACATCTCTCTAACAATCGTGTAATAATTCACAATTTTATCTTGTAATTCACTGCTCCTTTTAAATTTTGACACAATACTTTGAATACGCGTTCCATTTCAAGAATTCACGGCCATCTTGAACAAGTCAATTCTTTAAGAAAACCTTGTCAGCATCATATGCTCCCTTCGATACCGTGCAATTTCTACATAAAACACTTCTTGTAGAACACATACTTTGGAAGTTACTGGACAAGTTTTGTGAATCACCCTGTATACAGACTCTACATATTATATATATATATATATGCATACACCGTTCAGAGCGGAAGGGTTACAACCCAATAAAAATGACAAGACTTTCGTCTTAAAATACACATGCATCTTTTTAATAGAAATACGCTTCGGTGCGGCTCTTAAAATGTATCTCGCGAGATCTTTCGCAAGACCAACGCGAAATGGAGAATGTCTTTCGACGATATGTCGCGTAGATTGAAACGAAGCAGCAACGAGCAAACGCGTAACAGAGTCGTCGCAGGATGTAACCACGGTGAAAATTCTATTTTTGGAGCAGCACGCCACGAGCTCCTCGGAATATCTCGAAACCGTAACGTTCTCGACTCTCGATGAAAATAATTCCATAGGTCCTCGAAACGTAGTCACTTTCCCCCGCGATGTGTGAAGCAAAATGGCCCCCGCAATGAAAATTGAACTCTGTTTAATCCTACCTCGTTTGAAACTTAATTCTACATAACTGTTTCTAATTTACGGTAGAAATTTACACCTGAATTTGCAACAATTGGGCCGTTTATTTTGCAACTGGGACAAATCTGTTTGTGAAAAAAAAAAAAAAAAATGAAGTTAACGGTAACAATAGACAGAACTTAATAATCTGTAGTTAAAATAAAAAATGGTCTTGCTCCATTTTGAAAATAAACGGTAGAATTCTTGCTGATGATTTTTTTCGAAAATTAGATCGCCTAATGAAATTCCTCGGTTTTATCCTTACCAGAGAAAATGGCGTTTATTCGGTGAAGAGCGATTCTAAAGATGAAAGGAGAAGATATATTAAAGTGATCCTCTTGAAAGATGTGTACACAGTTTCGTTTGCGTATCTTAATAGCGCGATCTTTTATCCATTATTTGCAATCGTAGAAAAATTGGCTTTACTTACGCTTAAGTGGATAAAACGACGTACCCCATCGAGGAGTGCTACTCTAGGTCATGAATAACATTGAGACCATTTGCAGAGTGCCATTTGCAATTGTTCCATTTGCAACGAGAGGAAGATTGGTACTGTTCACAGTTAAACGAACTAAGTGGCAGAGTGCCGGTGCAAAAGGTGATACTTGCTATCGTTCTATGAGGAAATTAATACCGCTGCGATAATAGGCAATATGATTTTCCTTTCATACTTCTCTCGAATCGAAACTTGCCGAAAAATATCGATGTACACATGTACGACCATTTTAAGTTTTGGAAAAAAATTGCTGGTTATGTCTTTTGCTTTATTTCTGAAATGGCTGAAAATATAGATTTACACTTTCTCTTTAAATCACTTAATATTCCGAGAATCTTTTCGTTATTTAATGGAAACTTTTGTTTGAGATATTAAAAGAGAATGAATCTTGAATATTTGGATAACTTTAAAAAAAAAAAGAAATAAAAATATCCCTTATTAAATATTAAATTAAATTTTAATTACAACTTACAATTAAATTTATAAATCTCTGTTATTTATGAACAAAATAAATATATTCTCTTCTTTTTATAACAAATCCTTCGGTATACACACTTCATTTTAATTTCACCTTCTAACATGTTCGAATATACTTAACACTTGTTATTTCTGTCTCGAAACATCAATATCGACAGTTTGTCTTCACCAGTTTTTCCACGCATCTAATAGGTATTAAAAAACGTCTCGAATAAACCTATTAACATGTCTCCTGCCAACTGACTTTTGCCCATCTTCAACATCGTTACACAACTGTCCACGACCTCTGCGAAGCACAATGTATTTTTTCCGTTTCGGTGTCAGCCGATCGGAACTCGGAAAAGTTTTTATACGCGGGATAAGCTTATCTCTCGAGGTGGCAACCGGTACATATCCAAAGGACACAGAACACTTTCGCGATTCTCGTTGATTATTTTTAGGGCGCTTCTGTATCGTTCGTGGCCGAAAATAGAGGCCCGAAGCCAGGTATCGACGCGTGTGCGCGATAAGGGACAACAAAGTTTCTGAACGCGTCAACAAATTGACGAGAAAATAGAGGCCCGAAGCCAGGTATCGACGCGTGTGCGCGATAAGGGACAACAAAGTTTCTGACACTTGAACGCGTCAACAAATTGACGGGCGCCTCTGCGAATTCTGAACCAGCGCAAATCATAAAACGGACACTCGTGAATCGGTTCTATTCGCGACCAACTGACCCGTCCTATCGTTCGTTGACTGCAGAGCTGACATCAATTTTGTTATGGTTACAGCCACTATGCAGAGAAGAGGTGTAGTGAGTCATTGATGCATTATGTTTTGCATCCTTCAATCGTTCATTCCGCGATGGCTGACTGAAAGTATTTAGTTTTCGATAGATGTATATCGAAAGTGTTACCTTTTCTGAAGTCTGTTCAATGGTAATATGTATTGAACGGTGGCATTTTTACCACGTTTAGCTGTTATTGCTTGATCACGTTCAAAACGGCGGAAGGACTTGTTAAATGCATTATATACAGGGTGTCCCAATTTTTTTCGATCAAACTTTGTCAGTGTGTTCTATGAGTATAGGTAGAAGAAAAATGTTATATGAACATAGGTCGTTTGAAGCTTTATTAAAAAGTTATAACAATAATAGGAAACGCGAATGTAACGGGTGTGCGCAGTTATTATGATACAAAATAGGAATAGATTGGCGATATGTACATCTAGTCTGTTTATGCGAGCTGTGTTTACTTTCGCTAGTGTCATTCTTGTCTTGTATCATAGTAACCGCCAAGTTCGTTACCATTCCCTTCGCATCTCGTATTTTTATTGTAACTTTTTAACGAAGCTTCAAACGACCCATGCTTACATAACATTCTTTTCTTACTTATACCCATAGAATACACTGACAAATTTTGAAAGTTTGATCGGAGAAAATTGGGACACCCGGTATGTAGCAGAATGTAATCATTTCTTAAATAGACTCAGGCTTATTTGGTAATTTTTTCAATAAATATATATTCAATGACAAATTTGTTATATCTAAAATTAGCTTAACAATATGTAGATGCTTAATATTAATTGAAGTTTCTTGGATCTTCACTTATGAGAACAATTGGAAGGTTTATCTAGCCTAGTACTTTTGCAAGTTAATCTGTACCTCCTCTGTATAAAAAAATCCTCACGTCCTCATTGTACCTGTTCTAAGAAAACTGTCATTCATAATACATTTGTGTGTCACTATGCTTCTCGTAGCTGTCATTAGCACTGTTAAAAATAGAATAACGACGTTTTCGATATTTGCATATTTTCTTGCAGCCTGTCCATAAATATTGAGAATGGAAAATTTTCGTACATGATCGCCAAAAGACAATTGAAACGAAGTTTCCTACAATGTTTCGCGAAATTGTTGCTCACATCAACGTGTAACACGAAGAAAAATGCATACTTTTAATGAACCGACGAAAATCATATTCAATCGTAAATAAATCAGATCCAATCTAAGACGAATCTAAAATCAGATTTGACCGATAATCTCATTCACGAAACGTGACAATAAAAGAAATTCGAAGCTGCTGCTAAAATGACACAAAAACGCAACGGAAATCTGAACTCTATCACCACCTCTACCGCAACATCTAAATTCATCGATAAACGTTCATTCCTCGGAGAAATATTCCACCCGCCTGAGGTAAAAATAGAAATCGAGGAATTCCACATTCGTCTGACAGAAAACGAAAGAAAGAGAAAAAGAACCGGACGTTCAATTAGAGTATCCTTCGATTCCGCGGCCGGAGTAGACACGCATGTGACGCGAATGCCTCCATCTGTCGCATAGTTCAAACAGAGCTTCTATTAAGCTTGGTTAGCGGTCAGACGAGGCGGGAACAACAAAAGCAAGAGCGAGACAGGCTGCTCACGTGAGACGGCCACGTCTATTTGCTCTTCCTATTTTCGTAGCCGTTTGATATATAAAGAGCCCGTCCTCGGGACATTGCCGAAAGATTTGGCAACGATCCGCGGTTTTCTGCGCCGCGGCACTCGGCGTGCCGTAGATAGAGCCGCTAGAGAAGCCGTGTACGAGCATAGTTTACCCGGAGGAATCGTGCCGGAGGTGTTGTGCGTCGAGAAAGCGCGCGTCCCGATTTTCTCGACTCGTCGTCGTTTCGTGTTCCCTCGACCTATCCTCTCGACTGGTCCGGATCTCGAAATAAAATCCTCGCACTTCCAATCTTCCCCTTTTTTTCTCCCCCCCCGGTCTACTTTTGCGCCAACTTCTCCTCCGCGTCTCTGGTCTCGGTGAAAGAGACGAGAGACAGGTATCTTTTTTTTCTCTCTCTCGCGAACTGACACATTCGTGATGTTTCAACAGTACGATCGCGGTAACATCGCCGTGAAGAGAACGAACGTTGTTTCAATTGAGTCGTGGAATGGTGACTGGATTTGTTTCCGCAAACTGTGTTTCAGTGATACCTGGTGGTGATACCTGGTGATACCCCTCACGTGTGGATTTGGTTGAGGTGTTCGCGTCCACGTGCTCAGAGTGCTTTTCAAGTGGTTACCCCCCTCGTGATTCGATTTGGACGAATAAACGTGTTCTGGTTGCCAGCTGAACAGGGGCAAATAGGGCCGAGACGGCGCTCTGGCGTGAACACCACCGGTTGGCACCATTGAGAGATAAATAAAGCACGTGGCGCACGACTGACATCGGTGTGTCTCTTCTCGGGCAAGGATCCTTCGGGGGGTGGAAAGAAAGTGGGAAAGGTAGATAGAGAAGTGTTGTGGTGTACAGAGGTTCGAGAGGAATGTTAGACGCGGCACGCTGACCGGAAGCCAAACAATGGGAAACAGGGACAGCGTCCACGACGTGGAGATGAGCTCACTGTCCACGGGGGAGAACGATCGTCCTCACATCAGGGTGAATACGAATGATCGTCTCGATCCAAATGTGATTTCTTATTATACTATTGCACTATTGCAGATTGCAGTGAATGTAAAACGACTGACTTTTCAAGGTTTCCGCCAGACTTGTTTTTTTTTTTTTTTTTTTTTTTTTTTTTTTTTTTTTTTTTTTTAACGCTTTGCACTTGGTAAAGCTTTTTAAAGACACTTTGTAGGAATCTCGCTAAAGAGGAATTATTTGTTTTATCGTAACGATATACGCACTTTGTTTCTTTGATCAGCTTTGTTTGTGCGTCTGTTTAATTACACGTAGATTTCTCATAATTGAAATAATCGTGCGGAACAAGGTAACAACATACATTGCCAATGAAAATTTTGTGTCCTGATCGATATAAAATCTCTGTTTTTATTGACTTATATTATAATTCTGTTATAATTGACTAAATTTGACGCTTGTTGATAAACAATTCTAACACAGAGAGCAAGACTAAATAAACGTCAAAACTTTTGTGCTGTCTATGTACATGATCAATTTTACTAATACCCTCTGTCCATTAATGATTCACTCTGTTCACTTTATCGTAATATTCACCTAACATACCAGTCACCGGTTATTGTTAGCTCATTTCTGAATCGACTTCGGTTCTATTATAATTAAACTGTCCACCGCGATGAAAGTAGAACTGCTATCAGCTGAAACTCGACAATGTTGGCTCGATAACGATAATCTATTTCAGCACAGTGTCGGTTGGAAAATCGACGTTCGTGATCCGAACTCGAGTTTCCAGAATATAACGTAGACCGGGACATAATGAAAGAGACCGACACGTTGCTGTTAAAAAAGATACGCTACTGTGGCTGACTGGACAACCGATAAAAATCGAGCAACGGCAGCTTTGTTCGTTGAACGAGACAGTTACGAAAGAGCCACCATTGACAGGTCGAACAGGTTGTAAAGGCAGACCACGAAATATACATAGGTGTTGTCTGGCTGTGTACAGGCGCCAGTAAATAGAGAAGCATAGACGCGTTTGCAACTGCTTGACACACGAGACGATATATTGCGCCGTTTATGTAGAATCAGATCTATTCTAAACCGCGGAAATGATACTGCCTCGTTGGCTCGTCAACGATCTCCGAAAATGTCAATGAATCCACTCATCACCCTCTCGTTTTTAATGGACTCGATGTCCAAACACATCTGGCCTCTGTGTGTTTACCTTCGTAGCTACTGTGCTGTGTGTTGTGAATACTTCCAACGGAGTCTGTATACTAGAGAAACTGAATAACCCAGCAGTGTTGATGGAGGAGCGTAGCTTTTGTAAATATTTAGAATTTACATTTTATTTAATTTCTCTTTTTTTTTTCTTTTTTGGTCTTTTTCTCAACATTTTGTTTCAATTTTGATTTCTTCTTTTTGGCTGTATTTTATTTCAATTTTGTTTCCCATTTTTCCCCAATATTTCATTTCAATCTTGTTTTCTTTCATTGTAGAATTTTTCAGAAGTAGAAAACATATGTTGAAACTTTCTTTTCGGACAACTTAGGCAGTTTTTAACTTTTAACAGAAGTCTCTGTCGTTTTACACTTATTTAAAAGTAAACAGATTCTTTAAATACACTCTGCTATGAATATCCTTACGTTGTAAGAAAGAACCGAGTCTAATACCAAACTGCAAGATAGTATTCACGTTTTATTGTACTTTTACTATCAAGCGCAATAATCGAAGTTTCACGTGCAACTCCATCGAACAATGCAACAAAAAGACGCTACATTATTAACCTTCACATACGGCAAATTAACAACGTTATCATGTTGTATGTGTGTATAGATTCGTATTCTGTGTGTATACATTTCAATGTTAAACCATATGATCGACGGTCATTCGCGTGGTTGCAGCAAAGTTGTGGGTATTATCCGGTCATACAACTTCAAGGGACCTGTTTGTAAACTGGTCGTCTTATCACTCGATATCAAAATTATCTCCACGGACCATTGACTGCCGCCCTGCGTGAACGGTGAACGGTGCTCGATAATGTTGCATGTTGCGTAAACGAGTGTTAAAAGTGTACGTGTGATAGGTATCTGTTTCACTCGTGGCCATTTTATTTCACCGCCATTCGAGGTACCTGCTAATTACCGCATACCTGCTAATTCAGAGATTTTTCGATCAAATATTTGCCTGTAGAAATTTGGAATCTGATAGTTGAGAAAAAGTGATAATTAAGTCTTGCTAATTATGCATAAAAAAATATTTGTCCGTAGAAATTTGATAGCCGAGAAAAAGTGATAATTAACTTTTGCTAATTATGCATCAGAGGAATTCAGAGATTTTCTGATCAAATATCTGCCTGCAGAAATTTGAAATCTGATAGTCGAGGAAAAGTAATAATTAGTAACTTAATAAGAATATTATTTCTACTTTTTGGAAATCGCAAGAAACTATGAAAACTTTCCGTGTTTCTTTTGGCACTTAAAAGTATACGTGTAATATCTGTTTCATTTGTGGTCATTTTATTTTTTCGCCGTTCGAGACACTTGCTAACCAGACGTCCGAGGAATACAGAGATTTTTTGATAAAATTTGAAGTTTAATGGTCGAAGAGAAGTAAGTTTTACTTTTTGGAAATTGCAAGAAACTCTGAAAATTTTCCATGTTTTCTTTGGCAATTGTTGTGTATTTTATTTTGGCGATATTGGACACGTCGCTTTGCTTTTGTTTCTAGCTGATTACGTATCAATGAAATTCCGATATCAATGTCTTTAGCGAGTTTTAATGTTACACTTAGGGAAGATGAGTAATTAATTTCGTACAGATTGTAATGTACGAGGTGGTTCACTTAAAATGACAACCCGCAATAGTGTACGAAGCAAAAGTTGCATTATTTCAGGGGCACATGTAATCGTGGTAACCATTTCCTCTCAAGATCATTTTTGTTACGAGATGTCAAGGTTATTGTTATTTTTTCAAACGAAACTCTATATATATTTTTCTCAATATGCTTGTAGAGAGTGGCAGAACCCATTCAACTACCTCAACCATATCGTTTCCTTCGTTGAATTTCGAGATATTTGCGTTCGAAGGTAATTAAAATTTCCTAAATGAAATTGTACATGTATATGATATTTCGAAGGTCGACGTGATTTTTTAAAACGGAACACCCTGTGTTTCTTTACGCGAAATTAAAAGAATTGAAATAGAGAAATATGCTTTTCCTTTTTTAGAATAGAAACTCTATCGTAAATATCTCAGTAAATATTCATTTTAGACATATTACACCTGAATACTTATTTACTCAGTTTTTAATGCTCTTTTAATTCCCGTAAAGAAATATAGGGCGGTAAGACTTATTTACTCAGCTTTTAATGCTCCTTCAATTCCCGTGAAGATATACAGGGTGTTCCGTTAATTACGAAACAATTAGAAGAAGAAAATAATTACTGTAATATACGTCCCTCTTGGAATTATGCAACTTTTGCCTGAGTAATTTCAGGTCGTTAAGTTAGGTGAATCATTCTGTTGTACGTAAATTGTTTTTATTTTCTACGAATCATAAGGAAATGTGAAGTCTTTCCATATTAATGTTGGCATTGGTTGTGAACAAGACAAGTTACACCGTTTCAACTTATTTTTAAGCACAGCTACGGTAGAGACTCTTATAATTGAGAAACGACCCAGTTAAGGGACTAAAATAGAAAATTGAATTTTTCGTGGAAAAGGGGGATCAGTCTGCAATGTGCATAATAAAGTGTGCGTCTGTGTGTACCTACGTCTGCCGTTATTTACTACGAATACTAACTATCTAAATGTTTGTAATAAAAAATGCCAGTTTGATCAAATCGATGCGTTTATTTCTAGCAATTGTGTATAAACCTCTCGAATAACACGAATTAACTAACTTCCTTTGTACGTATAAAACTTGGAAAATAGAGGCTTAAAATTGTGCACCAGTGTTAAAATATATCTGCCTTACAGCGAGATTGCAGCGAAAAAATTGTAAAAGTTTATTTTCAGCAATTCTGTGTAAATCTCTCGAATAACATCGACGAACTAATATCCTTAAAGAAAATTAGAATGTTAGCCAATATTTAAATAATTTCTTTTTCTTACAATATGTCTCTGACGTTCCAACAGTAAGCAACATTGTTCGGCAAAGGTTGCGACACGTTTCTTAATTAACTGTCTATATCGAAGGCGAATTATTTCTATCGCGCAACGGCTCGGTTTCAATTTGCCACTTTCAATTTTCTCATTAACGACGAACAGCCACCATTACTATTGTATAAAAACTAGGCGGTAATGCGAAGGAAACGTGGCAGCTTGCCGTTTCGTCGATATGGTAATTACCGTCTAATCGCGATTCCATTGTTATCGGAACAGCTACGCAGTTGAATAATTTACCGGTTACGTAAAAGTGGGGGCAATTTCCACTGCCGTACGTTTCAGTTTCGACACGTACAGCGCATCTTTCCAATCTGTCGGTATTCTTTTTTATAAATCTAACGAAATTGGCGTGAAAAATCGACGAAACAATTGTGTCACCTTTGCGTGCAATTTTAATTGAAAATAAATTACAAATCGACGAATACTTTTTATTCGTTTGCAAGGTTGAAATTATGGTTTCCGAAGATGAGAAGATTGCACGAGAAACGTTGATATCCAGCTATTACATGTTTTATTAAATGTATACAGGGTGGATGAACAGAAATTACCAACTACACCTATCCCCCGATTTACACGGTACTTTATTTACACGATTTCACTTTTACACGGTTTCAATATGAGGAGGTCTATAAAGATTTGACGAAAAACCAAGCACAATTGTTAGTTACATTACCAAGGCTCGCCGATCTGAAATTGTTTCTAATTCATCTAACATCGAACTTGAATCGCATCGAGTACTATCGAGTGATGAAAGTGACATCGTACCAACCAGGAATAAAAGATTAATAGTCGACGAAAGTGATAACAGTAATTAAATTTTTTAATTTATACCTCTTGTTTCTATACGTAAAATGAATTACATACATATACCTTTATATGTTTATCATTTTACGAATAGACCGTTAGTTTTATGTTTTTTAAGATATATTTAGTTTTATTTTACGTTGAAATAAACGACTGAATTATGCACATTCTAGTTTGTTTTCGATTTACACGGTTTTCTAAGGAACCTATCTTCAGTGTAAATCGGGGGATAGGTGTAATGAATTTAATTAAATAACTTACTGAGTTTCTTCCCCGATTTACACGGTTTTTCATACAAAAAGCCATGATTTCGATTTACACGGTATTCTGAGGAACCGATCATATCCGTGTAAATCGGGGGACAGGTGTATGTGAGTGAGAGAATTATTTGTCGAATAGAAGATTAACCGGTACGAAAAACCATCGTAATTTCTATCTGATGTAGCTGCTTTTGTACGAAACAAATTTGAAAAAAGATGAAAAAGATTTTTCTCTAATCTGCATTATTCTAGGTGGTAATATTCGAAGATGTATAGTCGGTGGAAGCGACGTAGGGCATTATTTATGAGATAATATTGAGAATTTCTGCTTACAATCTTTCATTTCAGATGTAGTATGTATATATTCACTGTGGCCTCCAGTGGCTTTCAGTCTTATTTCTTTTATTATTATCCTACACTTATCCATCTGCTGTTTTCTATCCATTTCTCGTTACCCTATTGCACCTCTTTCCATTTTCAACTTTCAGAGCCAATCTTCTGTCTTCTCATCCTTTCTTCCGCTCGCTGCATCCTCTATTTTAACTCGATCTAATTTCCTTACAATCCCTTACCAGATGCTCCGACGTTCGCTTGATTTACAATCAATCCTAACTGTACATTGCTAACTTAATCCATTTATCCGCCTGGTTCACTCGTTCCTTTCAGTCTCATTCCCCTGACTTAACTTAATTTAACATATTCCTTTCATTACCATCCTACATGTCGATCTGCTGTTCTCTATCTATTTCTTGTTACTATTAGCTCTAGCTATTAGGTCATCCCATTAGCTCGTGTCGAATTCGATCATTTAGATGAATATGTCCAACGAACCTTTAAATTTGAACGTAAGCGTCTTCTCATTCCCCCTTTTCCCTTTTTTCTTTTTAAGACCATTATGTCGTTGCCGTAGAATTTCTGTGGATTTTCATTAAAATATTTTTCGCTTCCGGCACGCACTTACGGAATGGCCTAATAATGTCCCTTACCAGATGCTCCAACGTTCCGAACCTGTCTGCGCCTAAATCGCATTTCCATTCCTCCTGTCTAACAATAATTCCCGTATCGATGAAAACGGGAACCTGCATTAAGACGCAGACAAATTTTCCAAATACACCTCAATTGGAAGAAACGCCTCCCGGTTGATATCGGACGGCCCTGAAGCTCGAGCTTCTTATCTTCCTCGAATTGCTATTTTAACGTACTTCTTTTCCTTTTTTTTTTTTTCTTTTTTACGTACGACTGATTTTACGACCTTCTCAATACCACTTCCACCGACGTACAATTATACTACCGATCCATCCTGTATAAATGGACGCACGCTTGAGAAATTCGTTTGCATTTAATGTTAATCGTTGCTTTTCTTCAACTCCTGTTACAGAGAACACCAATGCGCCCAATGATAGCAGAATACGACCCAAAGAAGCACGGTGTGAAAACAGAAGTGTCAGACATGGTTCTTGTCAAGTAAGTGAGAAAACTTGGTTTACGAAACCGACGCGAACGAACAGTTCAACGATAGTCGAGCAATTCACTATCTGCTACCACGACCAATCATCACCATTGCTTTCTTGCCAAACTCAAATGCTCCGTGCTCAAGCAAACGTGAGTGACAACCCGAGGATCATATATTGTGCATTATATCGTATATATGTGTATTCTCTCATTCTCTGTGCTCTGTTACTATTTATTATATAATATATAAATATACATACACATATACATACATATGTATATCTGTTGTTTTCAATATATACATGTTGTATACATACATATTTGCAGTCTTCTTTTTTTTTTCTTCTAAGTGTATTCTATATAATAATAGTTCCACGACTAATTAATTCATGCATACCGCCTGTGATCGCTGACGTAGAACTCGTAGCGTATCTCTGGCACCAGGGATGCTTGACGATTGACCGCTGAATCGTGATGATTCTGTTATTCGCTGGTTTGTGCAGAAACGCGCTTTTTCGTCTTTCTTTTTTTTTGTTTTTTTCTTTTTATTTTAGTGTGTCTGCCGTGCACTCGTACGTTTGGAACACCTTTGTGTTCTTTTTTCTTTTTGTTCGTTCTCTTCGCTTATATTGTTTTCTTCTTCTTCTTCTCCTCCGTAACCCATTTACACCCACGAAAGAGGATGTTCATTCTTTGCATTGTTTGTGAAAATAATACGTGTACATAGTTTGTTTACCTGTGGCAGGATTCTCGGTTACGAGCTACTTTGTGCAGCAATGTGTCGCCGACATTTTTAACATTTCACGTCATTTTCGGGGACCCGTGGAAACGGTGACTTTTGAGTGATCGGTGTTTACCCAGGTTATTGCTGAGTTAACGTCACTCCTCGTGTCGCTTGTAACGTGTCGTTGAATTTGTGAGAGTACAGATTGAACGGAGATACTGTACATACGTTAAAAAAATTATCGGTGCAGTTTTTGCATTGTTTGTGAAAATAATACGTGTACATAGTTTGTTTACCTGTGGCAGGATTCTCGGTTTTACGAGCTACTTTGTGCAGCAATGTGTCGCCGACATTTTTAACATTTCACGTCATTTTCGGGGACTCGTGGAAACGGTGACTTTTGAGTGATCGGTGTTTACCCAGGTTATTGCTGAGTTAACGTCACTCCTCGTGTCGCTTGCAACGTGTCGTTGAATTTGTGAGAGTATAGATTGAACGGAGATACTGTACATACGTTAAAAAAATTATCGGTGCAGTCGTTGTGAAGATAAATTTGAAGAATGAGGAAAATAGCGAGAAATGAAATTGTACGTTCTTAACGTCGGAATGAAATGGGTTATGCTCAAAGAGAACTGAAACTGGTACATGCAAAATACTGGTACAATAATTATCTTTTGCTACGTGCTGGCGTAACACGTTTTTATGTTTGAAAAATTAAACTTGCACTGCACAATACGATCACGTGTATAGTTCCTACGAAACGAGAGAATAGTTGGAAAGAAATGGGACAGCTTTGAATAGCTGAGAATAGCTTTGAAATGGATGTTAAGTATTAAGGGTAAATGTAAATTTCATGAATTAATTTATATTGAAATTATAGTATTGTTATTATTGTTGTTGTGGTGGAAGAGTTTTGGCAGCACACAGTGAAAATGTCCTGTACGCGCGAGCTTAAAACAACTACACTTTACAATCAGTATCGTCACAGTGAAGTAGTTTGAAGGTTTTCAGACATTTCTTAAAGAAGGGGTTCAGTAAACTAATCCTCAAACTAAACTACTTATTTCTGTATTTTGCCGTATGATCATAGACATAAACAACTTGAAATTATTCTTATTTTCGAGATAATTCGACATTTGAATTTAATCAGTGATCATAAATTCTATTTTTTCTTCTTTTTTTTTTTTGTGTCAAAGCTGTTGAATTATTTAACAGTTTTTTTTTCCCCATTCGAACAGTAAATCGCTCAGTTTCCATAAATTAGTGTTTCTCACTTCTTTTTTTTTTTTTTAAGTAAAACAGCTTTTGCAAACTCGAGAAATTCACATTGTACCGATAATTAATCATTCTTCCACAAATAGTTTATTCAACCCCGTAGCAATATTCGCAAGAATCGTTATTTCCGTATCTGCATCATCGAGCGTAGAGTAGTAGAGCGATGGAGGAGCGAATCGAGTGATAAAATGAAAAAAGAAAAAAAGAAAAAAAAAATGAGAGGATACAATATACGTAAATCATGCACGAAAGGGGCCGATTAATTTTTCCGCACAAACAAGCGATTGCTCTCGATTGTCGATTTGGCGGCAAGACGAAATCTTTGGATCCATCGCGCACAGGATGGAATTTCTCCTTACTGCACCTTCGCAAACTGAGCGTTTCTTCCTGTAAGAGTACCTATTCGACTCGTACATTTTTAACCCTTTGCGGACAGAGATTCCAAGCGAAGGAAAGCAAGCGCTCTTTGGAGCCGAATCAGCAACATCTGCCGCATTTGTCATTAGCCTACGTCCTGACTAGATGTCGTATAGCGGCAAAATGCTTGGTCGAACACTATTTGCGACCAGAGTGGTCAGTTTTCAAGACGCCCTTGTCGAACTTTGAGTTACTTTTTCTTAGCGAAAATAGTTACTTGAAATATATATTACGAAAAAATACACGAAAGAGGAAACGTCGTGCAGTAGACAGGATAAAATTCGGCGAATTTCATCACCGCGTTTACTGTCAGCTGCGAGAAAATGACAGTTTATTTTATCAGTATATGCTACAAAGAGAGTTAATTTAACAAAAGTTTCAAAAAACAGAAGTCCGGAAAAATAGCAGAGATGAGCGTCTGTGAAGTCGAATCCTAGGACTTGCTGCGTGCGATGCGGCAAAAGACAAACTCGTTTGAAATTCACACAATCGTTGTCACGTCGCATGTGTTGCCAATTTGGACGCGAGTTTCATGTCGTTGTTGGTCGGCAGATCGGACGACAACGATTTTGTCGCTGTACGACAATCTAGTCAGGACATAGGCTTAGGCGCAAACTGGAGCCACGTTTGAGAGCCTTACTCCTCACAAACAGCAGTATAAAAAACAGCCTAGTTGCAGTTGCAAAATGAAGCAGTTATTTTTAAATGTTAAATTCATAATATGAAAACAAGAGGCTGCTGAAAACGGAAAGACTTGTTCTTTCGAGGTCTCGTGACGATATTAGCGTAGGATCTCGAAAAGCATAAATACGGCCCTGATAGTCAAATTGAAATCATCAGCTCACTTTTCTCGCGAGACACCGATTAACCCTTTCCTTGCTAAAAGTGACTATAGTCACCCAAATCTGAACGCTCGCTGGATACTAAAGGTGACCATGGTCGCCCGTGAAACCTTGGAAAGTAGTGTAGCTTGAATTTTCTTTCTGCATCTTCCGAACGCCTGAATTCCCGAAGCTAGAATTTTACATCTGGAGCCTTTTCACGCTCTTCGTAACACCCGCCAAGTTTCATCTCGACCGGCCGCCTAGGGCCATTCGTAACAATGGCCAAATAATAGAAACATAAACACAGGATAAATAAAGTGTGCTAAATTGCCCCGTACAGTGACAAAAGCGAGAGGGTTGATTATTAAACAGAAAACTGTGTTGCTGTTTCAATTTTTATTCGCTAAATTACACGTAAATTTCATCTTCTCTCACCTCCGTCGATTTTTCGCTCGGCGCGTAAATTTTGCGAATGCGTTGCGCCAAGTTCGCAAAGGGTTAAACAATTTGCACGTACCGGCCGCTTCTTATCGCGTGAAATTCTTTCCACGCTACGTTTCGTTACGTAAATTTCATTCGACGTTTCCAGTCTTTTATGCGTTCGCCGAGAGTAATTGTTCAGTAATAAACGTTGAAGCGGCGACGAAACGTTGTGCAACACGAGCGAACAAAACTGGTAATTATCGCTCGTCAAATTGGTCGCGATTATTCTCCTCTATTTTTTTTCACGCGATACACGCCGTTAGATAAACGCGTGTACCTAATTGTCGCGAGTTTAATTGGTGACACGGCAAAGATTAATCTCTCCTGTCGAGCGTCGTTTCTCGCACATAGAATACCTGTTGGATAACGCGTCGTTTTAATTGTCGCGCGCGTGTTTGTCCAATAATTTTCGTTCTGCGGATAATTGCGTTGACACAGAGCTGCACGGCTTGTCATTCTTCTCGACTTTTTCACCGGAGGGTCGACTACATTTTCGATTCTCGACGCGGGACGTGTAGTCGGTGGAAGCGATGTATGGCGAGGTCGTAAGTTAACCGATTATCCATTATTTGCGAATCGATATTCAAAATTTCTGCTTACAATATTCCACTTAAGCCACACGGTAGCAAGCCTTTGTCGCCACCTTCTCAATAGTAATTCCCGCATTAGCAAAAATTAGCTTGCAGCTGTGAACGATTAAGGCGCAGACAAATTTTTGAAATGTAGTGCATCAAAAGAAGCAATTTCGCGTTGATATCGAACGACCTTGATCGAGGCTCGAGCTTCCTTCTTGTCTCCTTCGAATTGCCATTTTGGCGCTCGGATCACCTGTACTGTGCAGAGACGAGAAGTTGACTAGCGGGAGGACTGCGAGTCTGATTGGTTATAGTGCAACAGGCCCAGCTTCTCTTGCACAGTCACAAAGACAGGGCACGTGTACCTGTTGTCATTGATCTAACCGATCAGATCTGTAAATTGGATAGTGTAGTATCGCGTGACGAAGAGAGCGAACGGGACATATCTAGACCAAGTGGATTAGAGCGATAGCGAGCGATCCGACGAGCTTTTAGGTAGGTTTCGGACTGATCACCTGCGAATATGCAGAGATGAAGAGTTGACAAGCGCAAGGAGCGCGGGTCTGATCCCCGTAGGTCCACATTCCCTAACACAAAAATAAAAATGGGGCACACTTGATGTCATTATTATCACTACAGGAGCAAGAGTGAGGAAACATATGGGGGGCGTGTTGGGGTAGTGACTCAAATTTTTTCTCGGCCCCTAAATTATTGACCGACGCGATAAAATCGACGAATCGAAAAGTTAGGCGATGCGAGCGAAGTACTGCCCCTCTGCCATCCCGCTGGCAATCTTCTCACCGTTGCATAGCACTAAATACCGTAGTGCCGATTATCCGAACCAGTGCTGTACCAATTCTTGGAAATTGGACATTAAAGTGAGCTTCAAGCGTGCCTAATTAGACAAAGCACCGAACGAAGTACAATACACTCGGCGCTCTCGCGTAATATATACCACATTTGAAATTACAGTCGTAACTCCTGCATTCCATAACTAATTTTAGGCTTAATCCCTATAGTTAGAAACTGGGTAATTTCACGCGTGTTTAATTATCCGAGCGGTTCGATTTTCCGAACCACCTTGGTCCCAATTGGTGTTCGGATAATTGACGCTCTTTTGTGCATCAGTCTGTGCCGCCAAAGAACTTAAGAGTTGAAATTTTGCGAGGGTCACAGACTGGATAGAGCGAAGTACTCGCCCCCTGTGCCTTCCCGCCAGCCATCTTCTCACGTCTCTGCACAGTACTTCGACGCCTGACCGATTTTACAACCTCGCTGTATCGCTTCCACCGGCTATACCGTGTGAACCACCCAGTCACACGTGACACCCGTTAGAAGTAAAATTCACAGCTGAGTAACATTTGAAGTTCGAACAACAGAGTAGAACGATCGCCTACGTGAACTTGTAGAAGTATCATTCCTTTTTGTCCACGAATAAGAGAACTACCGTTGGCAGTTCTTTCTTTAACGCTCTCACTTGTGCTAACAATCGCAGCAATTGGAAGGATAATTGCACGGAGGAGGAAAGAGAGAAAGTGAGAAATTGGTAAGACGGCGAGCAGTGGAAAGGAAAAAAGGGACAAGGTGCAGGAAGGAGAGAATCCTCGTGACGGTTTTCTTCGTCATTGAGTGTGAGGATGATGCTTCGTGATTGAGGCCATGCGGTGTGCAAGTAAACTATGTTCCTCTAAAGGATTATACTAAAGATGAAATCTGTCTTTACTATATAATATGTGCATTTATATGATTCCAGACTTGCGTATAAACTGCGGGCATAGATTCGGGCTCTATGAAAGTGCTCTGCGAATAACGTGAAAGTGACGAAACAGTATAAAACATGTAAAACGATATAAAACTATACATACGAAAAAAAAAAAGAAAACGAACGAAAATATAACGTGGTGGTGCCGTTTTGTAAGAGAAAGAAAACGGCGCACGGGGTCTCTCTGATGGACGATCGCGGGTTCGGAAACACGGTTATTATCGAGACGGTTTTGTTACGATCGACGTGCACAGAACGAACAGAAAATTAAAAAAAAAGAACAGTTTCATCGAATGCAAAAGTCAAAAACGGGGGAAAAAAGAAAAGAGGAAAACAGAAACTAAATGAAACAGAAAAGGACACCCGATAAACGAAATAACGGAGTTTCGTGACGGACGCAACCGACAGACGATCTCTTAAAAGAACCTAACGAAAAAAACAATGTAATTAGAAAAACAAAAGAATGAGAACAGAAAGAGAGAGACGGATAGAAAAATCTTTCTTTTCGGACGTCGTGCGTGAAACAAAATATAAAATAAAATACAAATTCCACGAACAATTGGCATTGAAAATATCGTTTGACGTGCGTGAATGTAAAACCAACAAAACACCGAACGGAAACAGTAAAATTTAAACAAAGAAAGTAAACTTACCGAGAAAAGTAACGACGATAATAATAACGATAAATAATAATAAAAACAAAAACGAACACGCTCGGCGACAAGTGCAAAATGTCAGAAAGCAAAGAAGGCTTGTTAGTCGTCGTACTGCGTCGTGGCGCTGGGCGTCGCGGTGATGCAGTGCGGTGGTTGCAGCTGCCTCTGAGCCTGATCGCGGCGCGTGAACTCATGTCACGTGTAACGTGACACACACAGACCTACTACTACTCTACTACTACTACTACTACTCTACTACTACTATTACTACTATTACTACTACTACCACTACTACTATTCTATTTCGGAGCTTTCTCGAATAAGAAAGCTTCGACACGACTAAGGAGAGAAACTACCGCACCTATAAATGGGTACCTATATGCCTACACACCTACCCTTTTGCGAAAAAAAAATTCTTTTTTTTTTTTTTTGGTACACTTTTATACACGTGTCTCATCGTTACACACGAATACAAACACACACACACACACGCCGTGTATACGGAAGTACAATACATACGTACTTTTACAAGAAACGTGGAAAACGTTAATAAATAATACGACGCTCGAATGACCGATTGTCCATCTCGTTCTCTTTTGAATAGCGATTGCTCGTCCTTTGCCGCGGTGTATACTCGTGTTCGCGTTAGTTTGCAGTTTCTGCTCGCTTTCACCGTGATACGTACGGAGAGATTTGGGGAAAAGTGCAGGGCTATGCGTGGAGTAAGGTGCGGTTGCTTTTGTGGTTGGTGGAATGTGTTAACCGTTTGAGTGCCACGAGCCTTTCTTATTTCCCGGTCGAAAATTGCCAAGCGGCGTCATATTTCGCGTCTGAAAATGCCAAAGAGCGCGATAGCGCTTGTCATATTCCGCGTCTGAAAATGCCAAAGAGCGCGATAGCGCTCGTCATATTCCGTGTCTGAAAATGCCAAAGAGCGCGATTGCGCTGTTTTCAGCTTACATGTAATAAATATTAATATTAATTTTATATTTTTTTTTACTTAAGACTCAAGGGTAACCGTAAAGTCGTGCATCGAAAAAAATCGACCCCTCTGTGATTACGGGCTTCGCAGCCTGGCGCTTTTAGGACAGGATAGAAGAAGCGCGATCGCGCGCGATTGGCACTCAAACGGTTAAGGGAATTTAGAATGTTGAGATTTGATAGGGTGGAGGAGAGATTGATGAGGAAACGAAGGATTTCTGTTTGGTTTGACGAAGTTTGAATTTCTGAATCGAAGGATAGTTGGAAGGATAGAAATGAAGTCTGGGGACAAATTGTGAATAATGGAACATACCGACGAATTTGTTGAATCAAAGCGAAAGGAGAAATTTGATTGAAATTGGTTAGACTTTGTGAACTGAGATGTGAAAACAGTACTGATTTAGAAATATTTTTAATTTTCGTGTAGTTGGAAGGATAAAAATGAAGTCTGGTGGAAGAATGTAAGTAATGGAACATGTTGATAAATTTATCGAATTAAAGAGAAAAGAAATTCGATTGCAACACTATATATTTTTTTTACGAGTACGTTCATGAATTATTCATAGAAAAAATTGAGCGAATAAAATAAGGTATATTCTTGCATTTATAACGTGGACGATACCAGTGTCGACAAGAATATCAAGTAAATCAGAATTTTTAATGCCGAAGATAAAAATTCCATTGAAAAATGTACATCTTGTTTAACAATTTGACGACATAATTTTCTCAAATGTGCATCAAATGAATTGGAAAATTGAACGAAGGCTGTATTAATAAAAAATGAGTAAAAGTATTCTAACGTCTAAAAATGAAGTAGAGTCGTTATTTAGCATTTACATTCTGCGTGAAGAAATTAAACAACTGTCACGCTGTCGGCAATAAAATTGTCAAAATTTGACATTTAACCTACTAACGGTGTAAATAACAACTGTTGGCACGAATGTCTAAATATTCTCTGAAATTCGAAGTATTCAAGGTCTGTGTCTATTATACCGCGAGGACTCCACGTGCACGAACCTCCCACAGAAATTTCACAGCGAAACCGTGTTACAGAGAAAGAGAAAGCTTTTGAAAAGATTTTTTGCTCTTGAAAAAAAGATATGAAATATTGCAACCTACAGCATTTTTACGTTTTGCTAGAATCAAACGAATTCCTTTATGTAAATTGCTCAAATTATCGTTACTAATTACTCCATTCAGTTGTGCCAGCAGTGGTTTCATGCTTTCATTTTTCGGCGATTACGTACAGGGTGCGTCGGGTAAAACAGGTCGCCTAATTATCGACAAATTCTAAAAATTTTTCTACGTAATTTAAATGGTTTCGAAGGGTGAACAAGATGGAAGAAAAATTTGTTTGACGGATTGATTAAAAATCTTAGACTCCAAGGCCATGTTAGAAATGGCGACTTTGGAAAAGAAAGGAGAACAGAAAAAATGGCATTTATGTAAAAATTTCTCTTCTATCTTATTTACCCTTTGAAACTATTTAAATTATGTATAAAAGTGTTAAAAATTTGAAGTTAATTAGGTGCACATTCCAATTATAAAACACTAATATCAAGCATCAATTCCACAAATTCGAATTACAATCCAGATTGAAATCTTGATTTATTGTAGATCATAATGTACAGCTCTGTACAATTGAATTTTATTTACTCCACTTTCCATTCAGCCTCGAAGTTAACGCAAACCTTCGCTGAAATTTATCAATAATTCCGGCCTCAATTTATCACGGTGTACTATTTGACCTAGAAAAAAAAAAAAAGAAACAGAAAAAGAATCAACACCGCTCTCATAAATAAGAAAAAAAAATTACTCCGTAAGTTATTACGAAAATTTCGACGAACTTCGATCACTGTCTCGAGGTCTGACGCCCCGCTATTACGGAAGCGGAAATCGAGCGAGGCGTTGAAATCGTCGGCGCTCCGCGGGAATTCGCGAAGAATTCCTGGCCAGACGTACATAATTATTGCCGGAAATTCTAATTCTGCTCTGTGAAATGATCCTTGCCAAATGTCATCTGAGAGAAACACGTTGCGCCATGCACTTTTCTTCCCAGACGTACGTTACATGCGACGAAGTAGAATAATATGAAACCGGCGACGAAACGAGGGACCGTCTTTTCCGCGTATCGACGGTGATCGTCGAAGTCAGAAGCAACGATTTTAAGAAAGAAAGGACGTTTCTCTCTCTAGAGGTTTCTTTTAGTCGAGCCATCGCGACTCTTTCGATCGATTTCCTCGATGTTCCCTCGGCACACGTACTTATGTCAGGACGAAAAGTTGGGCGACAGGGAGGAAATCGAAGGAACCGTTTGCCCGTAGACATGCACGTGGAAAATTATTTCGAATAGAATGGTTCTTCGGTGGTGAAGTATTTCTTTTTGTTTGTTAAGCACCGAAAGTCTATCATCGACCGGTCAAACTTGTTACTTCGATTGTTTCTTGGAAAGCTGGAACGATCGAATTGGCATTCGATGGAATATGTGAATCGAACGATCTTGCGGAGGAGCCAGAGAGTAATGTCATTTCTTTCGTATAAATTCGCGAGGATAAATTGTATCGTTTGTTTACGTAGTTCAGTATTAGAAAAATTCGTATTAACATCACTAATTGATACTGGTTCAATTTTTCTCCTGTTAAAATCTTTGGATAGTATTAGGAAAATTGAGTTGTAGCGTTGAGTTGAAAATGTGGGACGGATTAAGAATAATTTTGTTATTGTTGTACTTTTAAGAAAATTTCGCAGGTATTTGAGAAGCGTGTTCTGCTAATGTCGACATTATTCGCTGGCGCCTCGATAACCGATCATCAGCAGAGTATCAGGCCTTGCAGCCACGTTGAAATGCATAGCGTGGAAAAAAAAAAAAACAAAAAAGCAATTGATCGATACTGCTCGAGACTGTACAGTGAAAAAACCATTTCAGCCGCGAGATCTCGCATTAAAGT
>NW_017100137.1:1480239-1501336 GCF_001263275.1 Habropoda laboriosa | reverse complement strand
ACTGCTAGCTCCATTTCCTCTACTTTAGAATTAATGCCTGTTACGAGTGTTCAGCTTTTGCCTGATTAAAACGCGTAGATCTCGCCCACGGAATCATGTCTTTATCGTGTTATCATCAAGCTCTTTTAGTGCAACGTTTTATTTATAAGCACGCGTTCAGTGACATAGTCAGACTATTTAATTGCTGGTTTTCACGGATGTATTTTTCTTTTTCTTTCAATTGTCCAGCAGACACTTTCTTCTTTATTTCTGTTAATCATTGTACAAAAAGTAGAACGATTTTTTTTTTTAAATAATTCAATTCATACGTCTTGGTGTTCTTGAAAAATTCGATGAAAAATTGGTGCGGAGGATTTTGACGAAATTTCACTTGACGTGTGTTTTATGGAGGCGAGAAACGTGATCAAACGTGACCGTTGTGACAAGTTATAAATACACTTTTGGCTTGAAGTCTGAACATATTTTCACACGAAATAAGTTACCTAACTCGAGTGTATGATTCAGTGTTTGCATTATGAAATTTCAACACGTCAGACTACGAACTCTCTCACTTCCGTGTAGTTTACGCATCCAGAAATCAGCGGATGTTAAATGGCTGATGTCAAACAGTATTACGTTTAGCGTTTATTTTACGAGACCTAGCAGGTGTAATCATATTTATGCCTGCCTTATAATAAATATTGAAGAGAGAAACTCTTTGTGATTAGCTAAATTTTAAAAAATTTTCAGATAAGATTTTCATATTATTTTTAAACGGGATAATAATAATAAAAAGACAAAGTTTCGCCTGTACTGACAATCACACTTTACTTCGAAAGCGACGAAGCAATTGGAGCGGTATTAAATTTCGTCAAAATTGCTTATTTCAAAAGCAATAAAGATTTAATCCTTATCACTCCAAGTGTCCGCCTTATTTCTATCAAATATTACAATCAAAATTATTTTACTTTTGATACGAATAAAGAAAAGTGTCACATTTAAAATCTGGCGTGCAAGCAGGATTAATAAAAATTGCAAGATAATTGTTCTCTGCGCGCTAAAATCGACATTCACTTAGGACTCGCTTACGAATTTTTGTAACAATATTAATTAGCAAAACGAAACCAGCAAACAGCGAAACCAAAAGTCTGAATATGTCATTCCGCAAGCTTTACCGCGTCCAGCCGCTCTACGGACCGATTCCAGAGCCGACTACACGGCACTTCGATCCTCTCTGTTCCCCCATCGAATCCGTGATCCTTGTGCGTGGCGTGCATGCGTTGCGCGGGTACAAGAAACGAAGAGAAGAAAAAATAAAAAGAAAAATGCTCTCACACACGTCACTCTCTACTCTTCCCTCATAAAACGTCTTTTTTTTCCGCAATCGACACAAGAGAAACATCAATTCGGTGTGTACAATCAGTACGTCACAAAAAAAAAAAAAAAAAATACGGTCGTGTCTTAACGTGTATAGTCAATATAGTGTTCTCCATACTTCAGAAAACACTTCTACTCGCGGTCTCAGAACTACTATGATCTAATTAAAAACAAAAAATACCCTTTTTTCTATAACGAACGGACGTTTAATGGGGACCATATACTAACGACGTCGGTTTTGCAGATACAAGTGCGAGAAAAATGAGGTACCAATTACCGTCACGAACGGCTCGACGTTACCGCTCGTGGAACGACCGAACGACGAGGAAGCGGCCCTTTACAATCCGTTCGAGCACAGGAAGTTGGCCCATCCAACGTCTGACCTGGACACGCTGATACATCTGTTGAAAGGAAGCCTGGGAACTGGTATTCTAGCGATGCCAATGGCCTTTCGTAACGCCGGCCTGCTCTTTGGTCTGTTCGCCACGTTCTTCATTGGAGCTGTTTGCACCTATTGTGTGCATATACTGGTGAAATGCGCGCATAATCTGTGCAGGCGGACACAGACGCCAAGTTTGGGCTTCGCTGATGTCGCGGAAGCTGCCTTCTTGGTCGGTCCTGAGCCTGTGCAGAAGTATGCTCGCCTGGCAAAGTGAGTTTCTTTCTGGTTTTCTCTTTTTTTTTTTTTTAAACTTGCAATACCCCTTAACTCTTTGGGGCACAGTACTTACATACGCACAGTGGGATGTTTTTCATCCCACCTTGAAACATTAAGGAAACAAAACCTGTTTTCACAAGTTTCACGATGAGATTATTTATGTCCCGCCTAATAATTAATTATCTCAACATTTTTTTTTTGTAAGTTTTAGTTGCTTTATGTCGTAATTCATACCTGCTTTGTTACATTTTTTTTAAATGAAACTCCTGTGCAGCTAGAGTCTGTTTTTGTCTTAAAATTGTGTGCTTCAAAGAGTTAAGGGACGAAGAATAAAGGAAATTCTTTTTTCAAAATATTAGTTACCTCTCCATTACACTGTACACATTTCGTACAACGTTTCTCAATTATTTTCATTACCGAGTTAAGGTGATCTCTGACTACCTCCACGTACCCCGATATCTTAGCCACCACTTAGCCCACGCGATTTAAGTCACCTGGACTTAAAAGTATCTCGATGAACTAATCATTTCTCTTTTTTACGTAGGACGACGAGAGATTTTCGTTTAAAAATATAATGCAATTAAATAAAAACAAAACATGGTCCTGCGGATGTGGCGCTCTTTGAACCATCCACCTTCCTCCTTTGACATTTTTCTGTAACTGTACTGGTAACGGGGTTGCGTGGACCACCCTGTACACAACTTCTAACTGATTCTGTCTCCTAGATAGACTTGCCGACCAGTCTTACTCTATTTATTTATTTCCTCCTTTCACGATCAACCGTCACACTTAGTATTAATATTAACACGTGGACTGCCACGTTGGTCGCCTCAAATAAAACGAGTATCGTCGACTAAACATTTCGAACGTCATAGCTAACTAGACGTTATTTCGAATTGAAAAAAAAAAAAATAATATTATACTTAGAATAATGAAAATTCAGTGACCGGAGGGCCTCAAATGTTTAGAATAATTAAGATAAAATGAACTAGACATTATTTTGAAAATTTTCTCGTGCAAGACTTTCCCTGAGCAAAACTTTTAAATCTAGCGTGCCAGTCAGCGTGTTAAAGAAAATATTTATACCGAAGCGAACGAACGAAGTAACCAATTTTCATTTGTATTTTTTTTTTGTTTTTTCGTTTCTTTTAGAGCGACGATCAATTCGTTCCTAGTGATCGATCTGATTGGTTGCTGCTGCGTGTACATCGTGTTCATCTCGACCAACATCAAAGGGGTGGTCGATTATTACACGGAGACTGACCGTGATGTCCGGTATTTCATGGCGGCGCTACTGCCACTGTTGATAATCTTCTCCCTCGTGAGGAACCTGAAATACCTGGCGCCGTTCTCTATGGTCGCGAACGTGTTAATCGCCACTGGAATGGGTATCACGTTCTACTACATTTTCAGCGATCTGCCCAGTATTAGCGATTTGCCAAACTTCTCCAGCTGGTCTAAGTTACCTTTGTTCTTCGGCACTGCGATCTTTGCCCTCGAAGGCATCGGCGTAGTAAGTACAATCTCGATTGAATACAATCGGTGCAGTGGTTGAAATATGAAGCGAGTTGTGAATTCGACGGAAGAACGCGTTTCGAGCTCTTTGGAACGTGGTAAAATTTGAGGGAAATGTCGGAAGAACGTGGAAAATTTTTACTTCCACGTTTAATAATTTCAGTGACATGATTTATGGCAATTGAAGATGCTAGGAGAGATAATTGAAGAAATCTATTTCGTGCTGGAATATTGCGAATTTTTCGTTCACATTTCAATACTATGGCAATTCATAATTTAAAACATTTTTCAGTATTCTATGAAATATTTCATTTTCGAACTGTGTTTTTGTTGATTCTATTATACGAAATTTTTTGAACCAACAGTTTATTTAGTAAATTGAACAGAAGCTACGAATTACTATTCCTAATATTAATAATTTTTAAAATAATTTCCAAAATTGTATTTCCAATGTTAAGAAATAATGCTTGCACAAATTAGTATTTATGAGAAGCAACAATTTTTCATTTCAACAGTGTCGCTTATCTTTCGCGTATTATAACATAAATAGGCAATTATTATCGAAGGTCTACTTCCCTACTATCGAACTTTGAAATATTCACAGCCACCACTGTACGCGTGGATTTCAACAATCTTATCTCGAAACCTACGTACGGAAAAATTGCTCTTCTTTTGCATATTTTAAATAAAAAAGACCGAGGTCGTTTCCTAGAATTACTCCATTGTATTCAAGTGTAATAATTTATCTACTCGATGATACATCGTAATTCCAAGTAATCTCGAATTATAATACACGTGCCTTCAGGAACTTTTACTCGAAAAAATAATGATATTCCAAGGTCGTACAATTATCTTTTTATGTTTCGTCAAATTTACATCTCGCTTTCTATTTTTTACCCCACGAACTGTACACGTTCGACGCTCAATATTATGCACTATATAAACGCTCGTGAGTTTAATCGCGATGTAATTCAATTCGATGAAATTACAGTTCCGTTTATCAAATGCAAAGTTAGGAATGAGCCGTTCGCAGGCCAAGGTGTGTGAACTCCACTTTTTGAATTTTAGCGCCAAAGCACTCGATCGACACTCGTCTTTTTACATTTAGAGTAAATTTCTCTAATAATTAGGCCTAACACCGCTAAACGACAAAAATTTTTATAGCCGTTGAGCGATAAATAATTACTCTATAAGTAACTTTAAACTAAATCGTTGTAATAATGTAATTGAAACGCTTATCAGAATTTAACTAAGTAATTTTTTAATACAACGGAGGTAAAAACAATTAATATTTACATTTGATACGTATACTTTTTGTTTCGAATTCAAAGGAGTGAAAGCCTATCGTTCTCGTTTAATTCATTTTTCTTCTTTTTTCGCGTGTAGTTCGCTGCATTTGAACGAATGCGATTAAACTTTTGAGCGATAGTGTAGTTGGTTCATCCATTTTATAGAAGTCGAGTATATCGTTGATATTCCGTTCGATGCGCGATCGTAGCAGTCGAATCGCGTTTAGTATTTCGATCATGCGATAAGCGGTTACGAGAGACTGCCGGCTAGACGTCGGATCGAAAATTCCGATGAACGAACGCGCGGTGAAATTTACTCTTTGGTATTGCGCGTTTCTTTAACAGCCTTGAAACATCGCAATTTCTTTTTTCTTAAGATCAGTTGCAAATTCGATGGTTTTCTTTGGAACGTATTGCGGTTTTCCTTTGTTTGGTGCTTACTCTCGTAACTTACTTACTCTCAAGATTACTCTCGTAACAGAAATTCTGTTTAACCAGAAACACGAATTTAGAGTTCCTGATCAAATTCAATTTTTCGCCTAATTTCCTTTTTAAATTTAGAAAAATAACAGTTGTCAATTTGCAAAATTTTTGAAATACTTCAAGAGTGTTCTAATTTTTCTGTTTTAAATTGCAAAGCAATAAGTTGAGTTATTATTAGTGTATTTTTTTTTTTAAAGAAATCTTGCAGTTTTGCTTTCTTTGCTATTCGATTGGTCCTACGCGTTATAGTACAGGATTTTACTCTCATAACAGAATTTACGTTTAACGAATTTAGAGTTCTCCATAAAGTTCAATTTTTCACCTAATTTAATTTTTAATTTAGAAAAGAAATTGCCAATTTGCAAGCTTGAAATACTTTAAGTTGTTTCATTTTTCTTTTTCAAATTGCGAAGTAATAAATCAGCTATCGCTAATTTTTCTTTTCTTAATTGCACGTAAGTGCAGCCATTATTTTTCATAGATTACAGTTTAACAGAAAAAATTTTGCCGCGTTGCGAAGAATGTTGAAGTTGCTTAGAAAGTATGACAATAATGGCAATATTTCAAATACCTCTTATCGTCTTAACCTGGTAGCTGTACTGTAAAAACTGAACGTAACAGACGCAAGCTATTGCATAAGCACACGTAACAAGAAACAAGACGTGGAAATCCTTTTGTTGGATTTATCGTCACACGTAATGGGATTACTTGTGGCAGCAAGAAAAAAGTGTAACGTTGAAGCTTACGTTTAAATCTGGCTATGTGAGTTTCTTTCAAACGATGTGAATTGTTTCAGTTAATAGGGCGAGAAAATCAACAATGTAGCCATCGTTATCGTGGCTGTACAATTCCATCGTGTTACGTAACAAATCCACACGGTATAATCGATAAAACTATCTCAGGATACACTTTTTAAATGCATCAGCTAAAGCAAGTATGAATTATAAAATTTAAACATCAAACTTTCGAAGAGATTTCGTGCTTTGAAGTATGAAACAGTTTGCCAAATTTTCCAATTTTTAAACTTGCAAATTATAAAATATCGAAGCTACCAAATTTTCAAATATTGAACTTTCGAAGGATTCTCTAGTTCTGAAGTTTCCATTCGGTTTTCACGCACGTTTACACATTCTGAAATCTTAAAGAGGGTTTTTAGATTTTCGAGATCCAAAATTTGTCAAGGCTTTTGCCAAGTTTTAAGTGCCAATATTTCAAAAGATCGTTTTCAAGTACTAAAGATTTGATCTTCTCAACAGTTGAGGGGCCTTTCGCTTAAAAAATGACGAATTTTGCAATTTTTGGTTTTTTCCTTTTTCGTAGATAGAGTATCAACCTTTGTAATCGTAAAATTCCAAAAATTATTATTTTTCAAGAGCTCTAGAAACAACGATTTTTGGGCAAAAACTCGAAGCGTGACTTTGACGTGCCGCCATCTTGTTGTTCTTTATTACGCAATCGTTCCCACGCGGCATTTGTCTTTTAGATGTGCCAAAGCCAAGAAATCTTGCACACTGAAAACCCTTTCTTTCGTGCAAGATACGAATAATAATCGGTCCAAGTTTCATTTCAATAGCTCTACTAGTTCTTCTGCAAAAATTTCCCAAAAAACAGCTACTTTGGGCCGTCCAAAAGTGAAAGACCCCTTTAACCCCTTGACGTATGATTTTTTTACCGACTGTACATCTAAGCGCCAGCTTTCATTGTTTTAGTACCGTATCAAGTAAGAAAAGCTAATGTGTTACAGATTAATCACATTTGATAATCCGCAGTCTTGTAAATTGATACGAAGGTTAGAATTAAAATTCACTTTTTCTTGCTAATACAACTGTTCCTGTCGCTCTCGACCAGAATCTGTACCGCGTGTCTGACTTGTTGCTATAAATCAAGGGGTTATTCAGCCCAACCATTTCCATCAATAAAAACGAAAACTTCGCACAAAACGCGATGCTCAGTCACCGTCTAACCACACGTCACTTTTACCTTCCTCAGGTGATGCCTCTCGAGAACAACATGAAAACGCCCACGCACTTCATCGGTTGCCCGGGCGTTCTTAACACCGGTATGTTCTTCGTGGTACTTCTCTACAGCACTACAGGTTTCTTCGGCTACTGGCGATACGGCGAGGATACGAAAGCTTCCATCACCTTGAACCCCGTGCAAAGCGACGTCTTGGCTCAAGCGGCTAAAGTGATGATCGCCGTCGCTATATTCCTCACGTACGGCCTTCAATTCTACGTCCCGATGGAGATCATCTGGAAGAATTTGAAGCAGTATTTCGGCTCGAGGAAACTTCTCGCCGAGTACACGATCCGTATCATAATGGTGATCTTCACGGTGGGCGTGGCTATAGCCATTCCAAATTTGGGCCCGTTCATCTCTCTGGTAGGCGCTGTATGCCTATCCACGTTGGGACTTATGTTCCCTTCCGTGATCGAGTTGGTCACAGTGTGGGAACAGGAGAACGGTTTGGGAACGTGTTACTGGAGGCTCTGGAAGAATTTAGCTATTATAGCGTTCGGTGTGCTCGGTTTCCTAACCGGCACATACGCGAGTATCTACGAGATCCTCGAGGAGGACAAATGAAGCACCGGGTTCGAAGGAGCTGCGGTGCGACGGAATAATCGCTCAGCGCGTACCACAGATGCCGGCGTGTTGTTGGACACCTTCCACGCTCTCGTCGAGCGGGCCCGTCTAGCGGGACGACGACGACGACGACCATAACCACCAGGAGGGTGATGCCGCCGCCGCTGGGCCAGCTAGCCAGCGCGCGAGGTCACGCGGCCACGCGAGCTCCGAACTTCTCAGCTTCGTCTCGCTCCTTCTCTTCATCACCTTTTTGTTTCTATATCTCTATCTCTATCTCTCCATGCATGAGACGCAGCACGACGACTGTAACGAACGACGAAAACGTCTCTATTACGCGTAGAATCAGGCCCCACGATTGACCCAGAGAATTTTTTTCTTCTTTTTTTTTCGTTTGTTTTATTCTATTCTTCTTTTTGTACGTTCTTCGATCTTGTTCTTCTTGTAAGAACGCAACCAGCGGCGAAGTTCGATCGTGTTACGACAATGAAAGGAGTTCGTGTATAGGAAAATAATCGTCGATGATGATGTACACTGCCGATTATGAGAATTTGTTCGAGTACTGGTTTTAGAGGAACTGTTTAAAGAAGTATTTTACCTTAGAGGAAAGGTCGTTAACTTTTCAGCTACGGTTATAGATACTTTTATAGATAATTTTAGGGTATTATGATAATTGAAATTTTATTAGTCGCATATCCACATTGTTCGTTTATAAATATTTATTCGGTCACTTTTTCGACTTCGTTCGGAGATATGACAGATTTTGGAAAGTATTCTTGTTTATAATATGGTAAAGATCGCTGATCATATGAAGATTTGGTTTTTTATTCTGATTAGGAGCATTCTTAAAACAAGACTGGCTAGGATGGAGGATATCTTAAATAAATCAACTCTCGAATAACGGATGACGTGATTGTTGCACGCAAGGAGGATGCCGGGTCGAATATGACCCAATGCTAAAATCTTCGTATGCAAGCGAAATTAAATTTTTTAAATTTTACTAGGCATTATATTATGATTAAAATAGCAAACATATTGATAATATAAGGAGAAGAGAGTCGTGACTCTATTTTGAATGTCGGTTTGATACAAGAGACATCTAAAGGCATCCGCCATCCGAAGGTTAATATGTAGATATTTAGAAGAGTATACATACTATAAAGTGTATAGTACACCTGTCGTAGCTAAAGGGTTAAACAAGTGAAATTTACAACCAGAATATTATCCAGAAGTACAAGTACATTGACGTACTATAATAATAACCATTTCTTCCATAAATGATCGATACTTATTGAGATAGTACATGCTTCAATTTTGTGTTCAATTGTTATGACAATAATATCGTAGGTAAAATTATTACGGTATACATACAGTGTAAAGGCTAGTTTTAGCTGCTCGTTTTCAACTATGGTAGTTCTAACACATTACGGACCGGCCAATTATTTTATAAACAATTACTCGGAATGCAAACTTTTTTATAAAGTTATGCTGGTAAAAATTGATTCGATCGGAATTTCTTCCTATATAATGGCTGGTTCTCAATGTGTTAACCAATTACTGTAACATAAGTATACACGAACTCCTTTCGAAGATAAATTCACCGTCAGCACTTCGTTTTCTCCTGTAATCGATGTAATACCTGTATCGCATAAAATACAGCTTGAGATTGTAGAAAGCACGATTGATCTTCGCCGACCTACGTCAGAGTCGTCGCCGCTGACGCGCCGTACGCCTTACGCTAAATGTACGGTAAGAACCATTAACGTCGTATGTTACACGCTGCGCAGGTTTTTCGAACTTCTGGCTCACATGTAGTAATTAATCGTTGAACGACTTTACAAGAGATCGTAAAGCGGGATTTGAAAGTTCCTGCTTTCCATTCGACATTTCCCAAATTTCATTCTTTAATTTTTCAAACTTATAAAATTTCCAAATTTCGAATTTTGGAATTTCCAATTTGCAAATTTTAAATTTCCGAATTTCCCTCTTTCAAATTCCATAACTTTCAAAATTTCAGATTCTCAAATTCCATACACACAAGTTTCAGGTTTCGAATTCTTAAATTTCACACTTCAATTTTTCGAAAGTTCCGTACGACGTTAATGGCGTTTACCGCGCATCGCGATATGTTCGAGCGATTAACCAAGCAAATTGAACGTGGTTCGGAGTACCCGGATTCAGGATGTCCGTGGATCCAAGACGCGCGGGATTCGTGCGAATTGCTAAGACAAGTATCAAGGACGTGGATAGAGGCGCCCTTTTCCCCTTTCCCTCTCTCCCTCCCTTCTATTTTCTCTCTCTTTTCTCTCTCTATCTCACTCTCTTTTATTATTTATTCGCGTTGCGTCGACCGTACGCACGACGAAGCTTTTCCATCGACTTCACACAACTGCGGGACGGTTTTTCTCATCTTTTTTTTTTGTTTTTAGTAGCTTACGTACACACTATGTACGGGTATAGATACGTAAATTATACTTAAGTGTCGTTTTTACCTATGAACAAGGACCGTTCGCGTTTTTTTTTTTTTGTTCTTTGGCTTTAACGTGCGTTCGTTCGTTCAATTTCGCCGCGACAAGAGAGCGATCTTGTAAGATAAGAGGTTTCCGAGGCCGATCGTCGATCGATTCGTTTTTGTACACAAAATGGAAATTCATTATACCTGGTAATGATAACGTTATCATTGGCAGTAATTTAAAATGAAATGTTCTCGTTGATAATTCTATTTGAGAATACTTTTGCAATTGGAATTGAAATTTAGACATAAAAATGCATGAAACTTGAACAGTTGGAAACAAAATTTGAGGAGAGTTTGTTAATTAGAACGAAAAATTTTTGCTAAAATTTTATTCCATCGAATTGGAAATTTAAAGAAAACTTTACCCGTTTAAGTGAAAAATTCCTTCATCTTTTAAATTTTACGATAAAACTAGGTAATTGTAGCTATTAATAACAATTGACAATACTGTATCGAAAGTGGCGTTCGCGTTTTTTACAGAAATAGATAGTTGATCGACGCAACACCACCGGAAACCACCGATCTGTTCCTAGTGCACATTGCACAAAAAAAAAGAGACGAAAGAAAACGTACAAAAATGGTTACTAATTAAGAGTAAGAGGCAGAGATGGCATGTAGGTGTGATAATGTCGCGATGTGCAAGCTTGCTAGTCTGTAAGAAGTTTAGCGAGAGACACCGACGTCGTCGTGTGTCGCCGCGTGAGATTAGAACCGCTAATTGGACCTTTGACTTGACACCGGAAAGATCGAGTCCGAATCAGCCGAAAGGCGCATATTCACCAACGAGAAACTTGAACAACGTGTACAGAATGAACGACAAATTTGTCGAAAGGTGTCAAAAAAAAAAAAGAAAAAAAGAAAAAGAAAAGCCTTACAATATGTACGCTCAGCAATGAAAATTTCATGAAATTGTTCGAAAAGAATCAGCTTCGTTCGTCGTCGAATCGTTAGAGTTGGACAAACCTATTTTCGAGACAATAAGTAAACTGAAAATATACATTAACGAAAATAAGAGAAGCCGATATTCTCAAGGAATAGTACAAAGCCTAAATAAGATTCGTAAGAGTGAATAAATTTCACGTGTATTTGGATTGGACTTTAAATTGTAAGATTCATCGATCATCAGTGGATTAAAATATGAGATCGGTTCGATCGCGATGATCGACAGTGTAGGATCTCGATGAAGTAAAGATGCTAATTTCGACCTTCGTTCGAGCTTTACATTCTCCAAGAGCTATTTCTATCGGAGAGTAATACGCTTCGCGATGCGCGTTACGTGGCGATAGGTCGCAAGTGCGCGCGATTGATCTTCGTTTCGACTATTTTCGGTCATCATCCGAGCGATCCTTATCGTTCACGCTTTGAGCACGCGCAATACAGGTTTTTAGTGCCTTGGTTCTTTCGCCTCACGGAAATTGTAGGATTTAAGGTTGGTGTTTGTAGAGGGTGTGTCGTTAAAACTATTACGCGTCGATATTCCTAAAAATGTGAAAAGATAAGAATTTCCTGCACAATTGGTTACGTTACATTTCACACAAGGTCACTTTTTTTTTTTTTTTACTTACTTTAAAAGAATTCTTGAATTCTTGCAGCAGAGTTGAAATAATTCTGTTTGAACTGAAATGTAAAGTATCGTTTCAGAATTAAATAATAGTATTGAATTTATTTTTTATACTTTTTTAAATCGATACCAGCGTGTGATAATTTTCATGATACACCTTGTGTATATTAAGCGACAAGATGCAGATCTGGTCACTTAATGTTTCTTCGATATTTCGACGATTTTTTCACCGCCACAGCGTATTTTGTACGAGAACGTAAAATGACGTAGAAAGACACACAAAGTCCATCGAGAAGACAATAACCAATGCACGGTAGTTATTGCCATTTTGGTAAGATGTCGTTCTCAAGTGTACGCGTTTCACCGAGAACGAGGTAGAAGCAAAAAATTGTTCCTCTTCTTTCGAGCCGCAGAAAATACTGCTGAGTTTCGCCGAGCTTCATCCATATTTCACCATACTCTGTACTCGTCCATTATTCTTTTCTATCAAGATACTTTTTTTTTTTTAATATATATATATATATGTATACATGTGTACAATATTTTGTACGCGAAGCCAGACACACTACCACACAGATACACACGGATAGTTCAGGATAGATTATTATACGATGATTTTTAGGATTCAGAAAATCTCAATGAAATTAAAAGATTCTGTTGATTTAGAGAATCGCGATTTATGAGACGTATTTAAGAGACGAAAAATAAAGATGCAATGCCGTTTCGCCGCTTTTTTACTTCGGATTTCCACGATGAATCGCGCGTCTATGTATGTGGCAATGGTTGCCGCGCAGAGGATGTCGTTTCACGTGCATGCGTGTTCCGTGCACGCCGTCAATTTTTGTCAGTCATTGTACCAAACAATGTTATGGATATTTAATACACAAAGAATCGATTTGCAAAAGACTACAGTGTTATTTCGTACCCCAGCGTCCTTCATCCATTATCCTAGAGCTAATGAACTTTTTCACCGCCGGGGGCAGCACACTCCCCACCATCAGTCAGTGCGTTCTATACGAGAGTGAGAGGTACTACATGTGGCTTTACGAACCGCCAGTTCGTTACAAGAATAAGATAAGTACTCCGAAGTTAAATAATTATGGAGGGGATTATTTCCCTACGGCTCTGTAGAGGCAACAAGCAAGTTCGTCAGCCATGCTTTATTCTATTGTAAAGTTATATACTTTGAAAGTTTGATTTTTCACGTGTCATAGAGTTTTAAGAACTATTTTCAGAACTTGATTCTTACGTAACGCAGTACTTTAAGAATTCAATTGATACGCGATACAGTGCTTCGAGTATTTTCAGTCCTCAATGTTGAAGTACTATTTTTAGGAAAATAAAGGAAAATTACAGTACCTAGAAAATCTAGAAAACGTCTATTTGAATTATACCGTAGAAAGCAGTAAATCTGTTTCAAAAGTATTTCAGTGGTAGTAACTCAAGAGCTTTCCTATTGTACTTGGAGTAAAATTTCCACGATGTAATTAAGTAGAAAATCTCTCGAGAAAGAATGCTTCGTCAAAGCGTATTAATTTCATTCTACGACGAACACAAGACACCAAGATGAAATGGCGGGAATTCTTCGAATTAATGAAATAAAACGGAAAGTAACGTTATCATTCGTGAAAATTTCCACGGTCGGTACTGTTGTCACTATACAAAGCACTCTCCTTCCCCGTTAGCTTGCTAAATCTAAAACGTAGCAATAAACGTGCAACAGGAAGCACCACAATTGATAACGTTAATCATTTTTACGGCGTATAAAAAACATTTAGATTACACTTAATTGCATTTGACTCGTACATCTGGAAAATACCTTGCAGGAAAGAAAAAAATACAATAGGAAAAATTGAGATAGAAACACGGGAAATTTTCCATTACTAGTAATTTTTGCTATGCGTACAGTGTTTCGTAATAATAGCTTTTACACGCTGTATCATATAAGAAGATAAAAATTTTGATTAGGTTTCTTGTAAGTTATAGGTATGTTATAAACGATAAAATGAATGAAACACATTTTAAAAGTTCAATATTCGTGTGCATATACGTATGTATATGTATGTATGCATATAAGGGAACGTAAAGTAGTAAAAATAAAATTCATCCAAATTAATAACTTTACTCATTATTGCATCATGTTATTAGAATGTGGCTTCATCGTACTTGTTCCAATATTTATATACGTAAATCTTAATTAAACATTAAATGAACAATGATTCATATCCGTATACATTGCGCAAGATATCCATCTTCACTTTTTCCTTATCTCTGTTAAATTCTATATCCATAGGAGGTAAGAAGTTACGGATATTTTATATTCCAATATATTAATTTGTAATGTCTTTACTATCTATAAAATGAAATAAATAAAAAAATAAAATGAATAAATATTATACATTTTTCAAAAGTATTAAATAAAAATTATTATAAAGTATAGCCTTAGTTATTCGAAATTGTATTCTTCTTGAATTTATGATGTATTTACAAATGCAATATCGTAATTTTAACAAAATATTTTTTTATTATTCAGAACAGTTTGAAGAACGAAAACTACCGGAACAATACTTACAAACTTGGCTTAAGGTTTGCCTTTGGGACGTGACGGAAGTAAAATGGCTGAAATAACGGCGAGAGTCTGCTGTTGTGACAGAACATCATACAACTTGAATATTATCAAATAAACGAGTTGATAATCCGTTTTAAATACATTAAATACATATTAGTCGTTTTCATATAAACACTCAACCGGACATAACCATGTTGAACGACGTACCAAAACGATTAACACGAAGCTCCGAAACAACTGAGGTACGTTGACGTAAACAATCATATCTTTCGATAAAAGTATAAACAAATGGTCAAAGATCATCAGATGAAAATACTAAAATAGGGCATTTTCATTCATTTACAATATATTGTTGTCTTACTATAATATATCAATAATGAAGTATGCGATATGCCACTTAACTTCCGTGAATTTTTCCACTATACCTATCACATTCCACGATGTCCACGTTGTACATTGTTTTGTTGCTATTGATATTTGAAATTTTATCATTTTTTACAACAGACAATATATTTATTTACTTAGCTATTTGCTGTTTTTCATACACCATTGTCCTAAATACTCCAATATAGAAATACCTATATGATTTTCGCGTCAAGTTGAATGAAAATAAAAACATATTAAAAATGTTTTCAGGCTGATGTACGCGAAGATGAGGAACAGACGAAGAGATTTCAAGATATTATCGATTTACTTGTCGCAGCAGGGTATTTTCGAGCGAGGATAAAGGGGTTGTCAAATTTTGATAAGGTACATACGAAACAAATCGACTTAGACGAAGACATCGAGACTAATATCTGTTACCGTAATATTTAGGTAATCGGTGGAATGACCTGGTGCATAGAATCGTGTAATTTCGATATAGATATCGATTTACTTTTCTGTGAAAATCTTACTATAGGCCAAAAAATGTAAGTAAATGTATGAAATATTTCAAATGTTCAATGTCTCATATATTTATGTACTACAGATCTTTAACTGAGAAAATCGTGGTCATGCTACTAAAAATGAATTGTCCACATAGAATAGAACCACATCAAATTCAAGGTTTAGATTGCATTCATATTTTTCCTGTCATCCAGGTAACTACCTCATTTTTCTAATTCTTGTTTATTATTATTCACTATCATTTTAATAACCAATAATAATAAATTTCAGTGGCTGGTAAAACGTTCAATGGAAACTCGAGAGGAAACGGCAGATTTCGTACGATCGTTTGCTTTAAATCAATTTCATAAAAAGCATTCTTTTGCCGAAGATGCTGGTACAACGCAAACAGTCAAAGAAAACCTAACTAAAAACATTCAGCTGGTCAAAGTAAAACTCGTTACTGTGCTTAACTGTCTATTTCAGTAATTATAATGTCCCAAATAATTAAAGTTATGCTTCCTTTTAGAAATCATACGAACCACGACGTATTTTTAAACATAAAGATGGTTCTATCAGGGACGAAGTTAGTAGATTTTTTGGTACTGTTCTGGAATATGAAGCGCCTTTATATTCTACAAAAATTGCAGCTTCCCTAACGGAAACATCTTCGAGTGACGTTAACGAAAACGAGAGTAAAGAAGAACTAAGGGAAAAGGTGAACGATATATTGAAATCACTTAAATCTAATTCATTTTTTAAAATGAAAATTGTCATATTTAATAATTTTTAATCATATGGTTTTCCTACAGGAAAGTACGGAACAATTAACAGGGAACTTAGCTGCCATTGAAGATAGCTCGGTAAATAATTACGTTATTATTGCTATTAATATTAAATAAATATTCACTATTTCAAATTTATGTAGGCTCGTTTAAGTGTAGCAGCAGTAGACAACATTGTTGGCATACAAGCTCAAGAAATTGCCAAAATAACCGAGAAATATGCAACAATGTCGACTTCTGAATCCGAGGTAATTTTTTCACTTTGAAACTTAGGCAAATAAATATCCATTAATAATCTAGCTTCGTTACAATTCATAACTGCAATTAATGTATTAATCATCGCAGGAAATTGGAGGCGCTTGTTCAACAACACTAACCGCATTACAGAAACAGAGGACTGCGCTTAAAAATCGACTTCGTAAATTAATAAAAGAAAGAGATGCTTTATCCGCTAAGCATTCAGAATTGACTGAAAAACTAAACGAATCTAATACAAAACGACAAGCTATCGAGCGGTCATTGAAAAAGGCACAAGAACTAGGAATTAACGAAAACGACAGGTACTTATCCTTTTAGTATGCCTTATCCCTTTATATAATTAAAAAGTTACAATTGAAAATTGTAAAGGTTGTAAAAAAGTTGAAAGAATTCCATTTTTGTTACTTGTTTAGCGTCTACAAACGCCTAGAACAACTCCTTTTGGTGCATGACGGTTTGAAGGAACAGGAACACAATTTCCGGGAACAGTGTAAATCCGATTTAAATCTTCTAAAAGGTAAATTGCAAGGAACTGAAAGTAGTACTTCGGAAGAGGAAGAGGACCGTTTGAAGGAGTATGAGCAACAAAAGGAGGCGGTCACAAAGGCTAGATTGCAATTAGCCAAAAAGAACAGGGCTATCGCGTCCTTAACCAGACAATTGGACGATGTTCCTGGTCGTTCGGAACTTACGCAATATCAAAGGCGATTTATGGAACTGTATAATCAAGGTTCGCCGATCTATTTTTACACATCGGCACTCGCTTACTCATCACGCGAGTCAAGCGTTGTTTTATCGTTCTGAATTGCAGTTTCGGGAAAGCACAAAGAAACAAAACAATATTACACGTTGTACAATACCCTCGACGATACGAAACTTTATTTAAGCAAGGAATTATCATTACTGAATTCGATCCAAGATAATTATAATGAGTGAGTAGTTGGTAAACTTTATGTTTACGCTCGTTATGCAGTGATAACAAATGTTTGATTCCTTCCTTTTTTACAACTGTTTTCGCCAGAGCAATGGCATCGACAAGCGGCAAAGAACAATTTCTTAAGCAATTCGAGGCGATCGTTTCGGGCGTTAAGCGTAATAAAGCAAAGGTAAAAAAAAACATTTTCTTGAATACGACAAATTTTTGTAATTTATTTTTGTAATTTATTTTATAATTTATATAACTTTCTAACTATTATGGGTATATAATGATGTTTAATTTCACTTAAGACTAAAAAAGAAAGTTATTTAATTTTATAATAGTTGATAAATTGACCAATCTAAAAATCAACCAAAGTGACTATAAAATCTGTCATAAAAACATCAATAAAATACACAAGGCACTGGTATGTTTTGATAAGACGATCATGTTTCATGTAGGTGGAGAGACGATGTGCCGACGAGAAAAACAGGAGGGATGCACTCAGTCTGGAACTGGTCACTCTGATAGAACAACAACGCAAATACGTCGCTGCGGTCAGACAACTCACTATTGAATGTCGTAAAAATGAGGCCTTGCTCGCGCAACTGCGTGGTCCGTAAATACAGACTTCATTTCCGCTTATCTGAAAACGTATCGGATCCTCGTATTTTTGCCTCGCGATTGTTTGTTTCGCCAAGGAGCATTAACGTTACGTTGAAATTGTGTTGAAGAAATGTATGCGTCAATCGAACAAAACAATAACGCTTAATGTTGAGAGCAAGACTGCGAGGTGGCGGTGGCTTCTATTTATATTCACTTCATGTATACATATATGTACATACCATTAATACACGTCAAATATTCCTGCTCTTTTAGATACATATACGAGAGGGTAACTGGCGTTGTGGAATTAAAGAATGTTATTTGAAGTGGGACCGTTCCTTTTCACCCTTGTAACTGTTAATTTTCTATCTGAATACCATATACATATGAACTCGCTAAAAATGTAGCTTTTTATTTACCTTCCGTCTGTTATTCATATTTATTAATCTTCGTACGAACATTCAGTTCTGACGTACGGACAGATTCGCGTCAAAAATTAATTAACGTGATTTCAAACTTGAAGGTATATTTAAAAAAAATATTCGTACTATTATCAATGCAAGAGCAGCACAATTTAAAATAGTCAACTGCCAAAATAACATGACGTATGTGTTAGCCGTAGAGTATAGATGAACGGTGTATAATATATGCACACCTTGGGACAGCAATTTTAGTCCGATAATAGATTGCAACTTACTGTTTTCCCTTTCACGCTCGACAAGTCGGTGTTTTCCTCGTTGTACCGTCAGAGCCCTCTTCGTTCGTTACTTTATATTGGCTATCGCCATTGTTCCTCTCACAGTGCTTATGTGTTCACGTGTTTTCTCCGTCTGGCTGTGGATCTATCGTAGCCATTATCGGTGTACGGTGATCAGTGATCTCTTTGTTAACGTTTGTTAGGATGTAGCAGGTATCCAGCGCTACGCTTTGTAACCATACACGTAATATGACAATCGCATCAGGTGGAAGAACTATCCGTTCGAACCTGTTCCTTTCAAATTAAAGGAACATGTGCTATCTACACGGTGACTATTAATGTGATTCATATGAGAGAAATATTGCGCGTAAGATGGCTAAAGACGAAGGAGACGACCTCTTACCGGACAAGGACGCGGCCAAGGGATTTTATGCGAAATATGAACCCAAAGAAATCCTTGGAAGGTTCGTCACGTGATATTACAATGGAAAAAATATATAACGTACTATTTTTAATTGTTCAGCGAATACGCGTATATGATAGATATGTTCGTGTTTGTATTATTAGATCCTGGTGCATTGCAATCACAATAAATAAATCGTGGAATTCGTTACCTCGGACTAACGACAAACTAACCTGTACAATTATATAATTCGACCAAGTAAAATACATCTACAAAAACCTACAATAGTTTTCCTGATATCAATAGTATAACGAAGCTTGAAAAACTTTGAAAAGATAACATGACGTACAAAACAGATTACCGACAAAACGCTATACAAAAATGAGAGGTTTCTTTCTGTCAAACGTTAATCCTTTTTGCGTTGTTTTAAAAAATGTATTCCTTACTTCTTTACATCAGTTAAAATATAATGTGAAATATTATCTTAATGTTATAAATGTATTGAAATTATACAAAAATACATTTATATATTACGATTGTTATTTGAAAGATATTTATACAACGATAACTCGATTACAAAAATTTCACTTTACACAAATAAACACGAAATAACATTGTAATAATACATGCATGTGTATTTCGTCACATTTGTAAATTTTATCTTTGAAACTATCATTATCTGCAAAGAATTTCAATTAAAATTAATTCAGTAAAACATTAATGTTCTTATAACAAGCGATAAATGAATGTTTTTAATATTGATTTAAAAATTATTATTAATTACAGAGGAATATCTTCTACTGTAAGAAGATGTATAGAAAAAGAAACAGGTATAGAATATGCAGCTAAAATCATAGATATTAGTAATGAAACTAATGAGGATGGACATACTATGAAAGATGCTACATTACAGGAAGTACAAATTCTCCGTAGAGTAGCTGGCCATTCTTACATTAGTAAGTTCCTAATTTTTAAAGTAAAATGAAACTTTAATTGTCTGAGAAAAACAATAATCTTTCTTTTTGCAGTTGAACTACATGATGTCTTTGAATCTAGTACATTCATATTTTTAATTTTTGAAATTTGTAAAAATGGTGAACTATTTGACTACCTCACATCTGTTGTTACTCTCTCTGAAAAAAAGACACGTTATATCATGAGACAAGTTTTTGAAGGAGTTCAGCATATACATAATCAGGGAATAGTGCATAGAGATTTAAAACCAGAAAATATACTACTTGATGATAATTTAAATGTGAAAATAACTGATTTTGGATTTGCTAGACTATTGAAAATAGGAGATAAGTTATATGGTATGTAATTACTTTATAAAAAATGATTACATAATAATATTGTGTAATTGATAACAATTATAATTAACATTTCTTTATAGATCTTTGTGGTACTCCTGGATATTTAGCACCAGAGGTGCTTAAATGTAATATGTTTGAAAATGCAGATGGTTACGGTTATGAAGTTGATGTGTAAGTTGATAAAATTTTATATACGTAATACATAAATATAATTATGTTATATTTTAATAATTAACAACTATCTTAATGGATGGGAAAATAAATATTAGTATTTATTTTCTTTTAGATGGGCTTGTGGTGTAATTATGTTTACTTTGTTAGTTGGTTGTCCACCTTTTTGGCATAGAAAGCAGATGGTTATGCTTAGAAATATTATGGAAGGAAAATACTCATTTACATCTCCTGAATGGGCAGACATAACAGGTAATTGCAATTACTTGTTTTAAAAAATTAACTTTTTTTTATAATAAATAACAATTTGTTTGAAGAAAGTAGAAAAATATTGTTTCTTAAAACATGGCATGCAGAGTAAATTTGTGCTTGATTAACATAATGCATGTGTTTGTATGCATCATTTTCAGAGAGTTTTGTTTTAATTTTAGTTATTGAAAAGATAAACACTATTGGACATATAGTAAAAGATGAAAGAAATATGGAAACGATATTGCTCCACTTCAGCAATAAAAATGCATATAAAATTCTATTAAATTTCTTTATGCAATA